>NW_026598623.1:0-25000 GCF_029784155.1 Uranotaenia lowii
GACTATCGTAATTTATCGGATAGGCGAGCCGAATAAAGTAGTCATTTCACCACCCACGAGATGGGAAAATCCTAATTGATATGGAAAAATTGACATCGATCGGACCTGATCAGTCCAGTAGAAACAAAGAGACTCCATTAAAAGCACTGCCATAAAAGAATTTCAAGAGGGAAAAACGTAGTCAAGCCAAACAGTATTAGGTAAAATTCACACAACACACAACACAACATATTTGTAATAATTTTATGACTACATTTGTGATGATGAGAAGATTGGGGTAAACGGGAAAGGGATCACACTTTGTTCGTTGTTCGCGATTGATTTATTTTTTTGCTCCTTTACTAAGGAGATTGGCCGCGAATCCAATCAGAATCCTTTCTTTTCCGGTCCAAGTAGAGGGTTGGGTCTCGTCCAACGATCCGAACCCCTAGCTTGCTTTGTAGCGAACAGGTAACTCCCCCTTCCACGAACTTCTCTGGGTACTTTTCGACTTCAAGGCGGCCCTCAGAGGTCGAAGTACGAATCCCTTTTTAGAGTCCCTTCCGCTACTTTCGCAAAACAGGGAATCAAAAGGAACACGCGACCGAGTCTCATCAGCTGGGTAAACTAGGAAAGGGCAGGTGGTCTTCCATTCGGAAGTGGCGCTTAAGCCACCTGCTAAGCGGAAGCGTGTCGGGCCTCCCGTTATAATATATTTCCTTTCAATTATTTATTTTCAATGAAACACCAGATAACGACGTTTTACGCGTTTTTAAATCATTTGGCTTAAAAATTCAATTTTTTTTTCGCTTTCCTTTGTTGATTGTTGGAGAGTATAAATCGAAATTTTTAACGATTTAAGACACCCTTAAAACAAGTCCAATTGAGCTAAAATATTGCATAGGTCCGGTTTTTGGGCCGATCGACAAAATGTATATGGTCGTTTATCGAAATTCGACATGGCTCATTTGGCTGCCACCCTTATGTATGTACAGTACATCTTTTTCTTATAACATTCAAATAGCTAACGGAGCGAAAGATCTAGTTAAAACTTTACAAATCAGTAGGGCGCAGTGGTGTGTCGTATCGAAATTTTACGCAAAAAATAACAAGAATCGGATGTGTGTAGGTAGGTACTCAAAAGAATGTCTTTAAAAGCTCATGTCAGTGATGCGAAATTTGTTCCCAATTGATAATTCACATTTCTTTATTATTTATTCAATGCTTAGAATCTTGAAGGTGAAAATTGTGGTAGGAGTTAACCTCGAAAAAGAGTTACGTTTATTTTTTTTCCTTCTTGTATTCCATAAGTCCAATTTGCCCACCACTAACTTGAAAATGTGCTAGTAGCTATATGGAATAAACTAGCCGAGATCAATAGGTCTAGCACGATTTGTCCTAAGACACTAGCTCTAGCTTCATCATCATCATCAAAGTCGTGGAAGTAAAGCCAGCCGCAGACCATGGCGGTTCAAACTTTTTTCGAAGGCAAAAGAAACGCTCTTGTCCATCACGGTTGGAAGGTTGTGAAAAAAAAACTACATTCGAAAATCGAAACATAAAAATTAAAGTGATCAAAATTCAATGATAGAGCATTTAAGTTTCCAAACTCAACAGCTCGTCTGCCTAAGAAGTTGGCGGAGTTTAATATATTTATATTTATGAGAATTTCAAATTTTGTTTGTCGTTATCAATTTTCAATCAGTATATTTCGCACTTTGTTCTTCAGCAAGTCATAATTCAATGGGCACAGTTAAGTAGCTAGAAGCACAGATGAACTAGAAGTAAACAACATTTGAACCACCTTTACCTACTTCCAAACCGGTACTCATCCCACCAGTTTGAGGATTGAGTAAAAACTAAAATGATGCTGAATAACACCAGAGACAACATAAGGAAGCGAATTGCAGTTGAAAAGTGCATTCACATTACAGCTGCGGTGTATTGCTACCAACATTGCTCGCGTTGAAAAGTATCAGCGTATAATGTTTTTTACGATAAACATGGAACTGATGCATGCAGAGAGTATCGTAGTGAGAGACAAAGAAAAAATAATGCTAAATGCAGTCAAATATAATTTTTCCAAAAAAGTATAAGAGAGAACAATTTTGTATGGAAGTACTGTAGACTTTAGAATGATGCAGTTTCGAACCTGAGATGAATTTCAGAAATAATTAAGAACTCCTCACACCCGAGGGAGTGGAAGGTTTTGATACCAAACTTCACGTAAAAACGACGTAACGTTGACCAATTTTATTCTGAAGGAATCGGCTGGTACACAAAAAACCATTAAAAAAATCTCGAAATTTTTCACCATAGGTCCCATTTGAATTGGCATGTAGGCTTTTGAAAAGCCTGTTAATTAAAGCCATATCTGTTTTTTTAAAGTTAATTGAACTGGACCGTGCGTTCTCGTTACTTGTGAACACCGGTACAGAAAAATTATAATATTTTCCACAATTTCAGCAAAGGCCGTTCAGATAACACGTGGACGAAAAAAGTGAGATGTGGACATTTGATTAACTCTCACCTCCTAGTCGACATGGGCATATAAAAACATCTAGTGTGAAAACTTCTTTAGTGTACTGTAGTTTTCAGTTTTCCCAGAAAAAAATAACATCTTTGTGTAGAATATTAAATTTTGGTGGTTTGAAGGTGTAACTTTTTGGCCACATGGAAATTTTCAACGTGGGCAGTTTTGACAAAACGACAAAACTGGCAAAGTTGACAAAAAAATAGAAAAAATTAAAAGAATGAATAAATATTACAAAAGTGACCAAGATGACAGAAATAACAAAACTGAAAATATCTACCTATAACAAAATTATACGACATGCTAGCGGGCTGCTTCCAAGTTCTCCCGCTTTAGCTAGTTGCGCAGAAGCTGGAGTCCTTCCATTCCATTTAATAGCTGCTCTTTCTATTGTTAAAAAAGCTACACACAAAACTTTCGGGGCTCCACTTAGCAAAATTTCGCTGTTACTTTCCGATAGCAAAAATATTTTTTTACTGTTGAGTTAGCAAAAGGCTAAATTTACTTGATTTTAGCAATAAAAAAGTTCATTTTGCTTGATTTTAGTAAAAAGAAGGTTTTCTAACCTCCTTGTTTCTAGACAGCAGCCGCTGCCGGTAGAGACAAAAAACCAAACCGACGTGATTCAGTGCCTTTCCGAAAATTCGATGTTGGCAGTTCTTTTGGTGGCTAAGTTAACGACAAATGATAGTCAAATCGATACAGGTTGCGTAGGTAAGAGTCGATCAAAAAGTGTAAATTTTTTCCGATTTTTAATTTGCGTTTTTTTTTATTAAATTGCTGCTGTCGGCGGGGTTCCGGGTTTTTATTGCAACAGTCCGAAAATCCAGAGGGACCACAGCTGAAATTTCAATGCGGTGCGTCCAGCACAACCCCGGTGCAGATCGCTTGGCATTTCGCTCGCCGGAATGTACGTTCCCAGGATCGGAATTAAATCTGTTCCATTTTAGGAAAAGTGGTCAATGAAGTGTCGAAATGAAGAGCAAAATAAATTTAAAGTGAACTTATTTCTGTATTCTATTCAATAATCGAACATACCCTCCGAAATTGCAAAGAAAAACAATAAACATTGAACTTTCAGGTTCGGAGCGATCTTTTCCTCCGGTTTTTGCTAAAAAAGTGAGCAAAAATTGCGGCGGCTAAATTTTTCCGTCGTTTGCTAAAATTTTAGTTCGAAAAATTTGCTAAATTGATTGCTAAGTTTCTAGCTGGTCAAATTTGAGCAAAATTTTGCTAATTTCCGGCCTCGAAAATTTTGTGTGTACACCTAGGTTTTTTTTACACGGTTTTTTTTTACGCGGTTTTTTTTTACACGGCTTTTTTTACACGGTTTTCGGGAATTAACACGGTTTTTTTTTTACACGGTTTTCGCGAATTAACACGGTTTTTGAGAGAAAAGTCCTTTTCAAAGGAAAACACTTAGAATCTTTTTGAAGTTGGAAAAATCTTATCTCTTAGACTAAGAACATGATACTCGAGACCTAAGACCTGGGACCTGAGACCTGAGACCTGGGACCTGAGACCTGAGACCTGAGACCTGAGACCTGAGACCTGAGACCTGAGACCTGAGACCTGAGACATGAGACCTGAGACATGAAACATTAGAAATAAGACATGAGACCTGAGACCTGGAAGCTGAGACAAGGGATATTAGACTTGAGACCTCAGCATGAGACATAAGACATGAGACCTGAGGCAAGAGACAAGAGCCATGAAACATGAGGCCTGAGACCTGAGACATGAGACTTTGGACCTGCGACCGGAGACAAGCTACTAGAATTAGTACCGCGAGAAACAAATTTAGCCTCGATTTCTACATGCGACCCCTCTAATGAAAGGTTTTGACTTGCAGATGACGAAAAATAGTGTCGCGACTTCGCTAGTACAAGCTACTAGTGTTAGTACCGCGAGAAACTAGTAAAACTCCGATTTATACTTGCGACCCCTCTAATGAAAAGGTTTGACTTGTAGATGACGAAAAACATTGTCGCGACTTCGCTAGTACAAGCTACTAGTGTTAGTACCGCGAGAAATTAGTTTAGCTCCGATTTCAACTTTCGACCCCTCTAGTAAAAGGGTTTGACTTGTAGATGACGAAAAACATTGTCGCGACTTCGCTAGTACAAGCTACTAGTGTTAGTACCGCGAGAAACTAGTTAAGCTCCGATTTATACTTGCGACCCCTCTAATGAAAGGGTTTGACTTGTAGATGACGAAAAACATTGTCGTGACTTCGCTAGTACAAGCTACTTGGATTAGTACCGCGAGAAATTAGTTAAGCTCCGATTAAGACTTGCGACCCCTCTAGTAGAAGGGTTTGACTTGTAGGTGATGGAAAATAGTGTCGCGACTTCGCTAGTACAAGCTACTAGTGTTAGTACCGCGAAAAATTAGTTAAGCTCCGATTTCAACTTTCGACCCCTCTAGTAAAAGGGTTTGACTTGTAGATGACGAAAAACATTGTCGCGACTTCGCTAGTACAAGCTACTAGTTTTAGTACCGCGAGAAACTAGTTAAGCTCCGATTTAAACTTGCGACCTCTCTAATGAAAGGGTTTGACTTGTTGGTGACGAAAAACAATGTCGCGATTTCGCTAGTACAAGCTACTAGGATTAGTACCGCGAGAAACTAGTTAAGCTCCGATTTCAACTTACGAGCGCTCTAGTAAAAGGGTTTGACTTGTAGATGACGAAAAACAGTGTCGCGACTTCGCTAGTACAAGCTACTAGTGTTAGTACCACGAGAAATAAGTTTAGCTCCGATTTCAACTTTCGACCGGTCAAATGAAAGGGTTTGACTTGTAGGTGACGAAAAATAGTGTTGTGACTTCGCTAGTACAAGCTACTAGGATTAGTACCGCGAGAAATTAGTTAAGCTCCGATTAAGACTTGCGACCCCTCTAGTAAAAGGGTTTGCTTTGTAGATGACGAAAAATAGTGTCGCGACTTCGCTAGTACAAGCTACTAGGATTAGTACCGCGAGAAATTAGTTAAGCTCCGATTTCAACCTGCGACCCCTCTAGTCGCAACTCTATTTTTCATCATCTACTAGTCAAACCCTTTCACTAGAGGGGTAGCAAGTTGAAATCGGAGCTTAACTAGTTTCTCGCGGTACTAACACTAGTAGCTTGTACTAGCGAAGTCGCGACACTATTTTTCGTCAACTACAAGTCAAACCCTTTCACTTGACCGGTCGAAAGTTGAAATCGGAGCTAAACTAATTTCTCGCGGTACTAACACTAGTAGTTTGGACTAGCGATTTCGCGACATTGTTTTTCGCCACCTACAAGTCAAACCCTTTTACTAGAGGGGTCGCAAGTCTAAATCGGAGCTTAACTAATTTCTCGCGGTACTAAAACTAGTAGCTTGTACTAGCGAAGTCGCGACACTATTTTTCGTCAACTACAAGTCAAACCCTTTCACTTGACTGGTCGAAAGTTGAAATCGGAGCTTAACTAATTTCTCGCGGTACTAACACTAGTAGCTTGGACTAGCGATTTCGCGACACTGTTTTTCGTCACCAACAAGTCAAACCCTTTCACTAGATGGGTCGCAAGTCTAAATCGGAGCTTAACTAATTTCTCGCGGTACTAACACTAGTAGCTTGGACTAGCGATTTCGCGACACTGTTTTTCGTCACCTACAAGTCAAACCCTTTCACTAGAGGGGTCGCAAGTCTAAATCGGAGCTTAACTAATTTTTCGCGGTACTAACACTAGTAGCTTGGACTAGCGATTTCGCGACACTGTTTTTCGTCACCAACAAGTCAAACCCTTTCACTAGATGGGTCGCAAGTCTAAATCGGAGCTTAACTAATTTCTCGCGGTACTAACACTAGTAGCTTGGACTAGCGATTTCGCGACACTGTTTTTCGTCACCTACAAGTCAAACCCTTTCACTAGAGGGGTCGCAAGTTGTAATCGAAGCTTATATAATTTTTCGCGGTAATAACACTAGTAGCTTGTCTCAGGTCTAAAGTCTCATGTCTCAGGTCTAATCTTTCATGGCTCTTGTCTCATACCTCAGGTCTCATGTCTTATGTCTCATGTCTCATGTCTCAGGTCTCAGGTCTCATATCTCATGTCTCATGCCTCTTGTCTCATGTCTCATGTCTCAGGTCTCTGGTCTCAGGTGTCATGTCTTAAGTCTCAAGTCTCATGTCTCAGGTCTCATGTCCCATGTCTCATGTCTTAGGTCTCGTGTTTTATGTCTTAGGTTTCTAGTCTCAGGTTTTAGGTCTAATGTCCCATGTCTTTGGTCTCATTCTTCAAGTCTCAGGTTTCATGTCTCAGGTCTCAGGTCCCTGGACTTAGGTCTCAGGTGTCATGTCTAAAGTCTCAGGTCTCATGTCTCTAGTCTACATTTTCAAGTCCAGGTCTTGTGTCTCAAGTCTCAGGTCTCAGGTCTCAGGTCTTAAGTGTCAGAACTTCAAAGCTGCAGAATTCGAATGGTCTTTTTTTACACGGTTTTCGGGAATTAACACGGTTTTTTTTTACACGGTTTTCGGGAATTAGCACGGTTTTTTTTACACGGTTTTCGGGAATTAACACGGTTTTTTTACACGGTTTTTTTTTACGCGGTACGTATATCAGTGTAAAAAAAAACCTTACTGTATATAGACATAGCTGAAAAGACGAACAAAAATGTATCCCTCTACAGTATGGCAAGACATATATTTAGAAAATACACTAAACTTCACTTACCCAACACTGAGCAGGTAATTAGATTAGGGGACCGGAGATGGAACAGTTATATACCGAAAGTGAACTGGGAAATAAAGAAAAACGTTCGTGCTGGAGACAACCAAATGAAAATATTAGCATGTTTCAATGCGATTGTGGCCACAAAATTTCGAAATCATGAAAAACTTTATACAGATGGGTCTAAACTAGCGGACATAGTTGGTGCTGGTCGCTTTGGTGGCTCACTAGAAATTGCGCGAAGTCTCCCACAACAAATATCAGTTTTTTCAGCAGAAGCTGCAGCGATAGCGTTGGCTTTACACCACAGTAGTTCTACAGGGAGCTTCGTGATTTTTTCAGACACAGCAAGTGTGTTAACTGTTACTTGCCATACAAAATCCTCGAAATCGTCACCCCTGGATACAACATATTCAACAGACAGCATCCGACAATTTCATATTTTGTTGGATTCCCGGACACTCCGGAATCCATGGAAATACTGAAGCGGACAAATTAGCAGCCATAGGACGCAACGAAGAGCAATACGACGTTGGAATTCCGAAGACAGATCTCTCTTACTGGGTTAAGTCCAAAATTTGGGACGCATGGATATCGGAATGGAGAACACATAGGTACTTGAACTTAGCGAAAATCAAAGGGGATCCAAGGAAATGGAAAGATCGAGCTAGTAGGAAAGAAAAAGTATTTTTATCGAGGCTTCGGGTTGGGCACACGAGGTATACTCATCGGCATTATGTCTCCGGGGAACCAGCAAGGATGTGTGACTTATCCAACGTGAGGCAAACAGTGGAACACATACTCATCGAATGTCCTGAACTCCAAGGACCCAGAGAGGCGTACCAGATTGGCGTGTCCATAAGGAATATCCTTTCAAACGACGAAGTAGAAGAGGAAAAACTCATTTTTTTCCTTAAAGAATCTTATTTGTTTGATGATATGTAAACTAGAATAAACTTCTTCCAGAGACGAACCAGCCAAAGGCTGAAAGTCTCTTAAAATAAAGACAAAAAAAACTGAAAAATTTGATGAATATAACAAAACCATATAGAACATTACAAAAGTAAAAAATGACAAAATCAATTAAAAGACGAATGACAAGAATTAAAAGCAAAAAGATAAAAATACACAAATTTAAATGATTCCTTAAATCACTAAACAAAAACGAAAAATATACAGAATGAATAGAAATAAAGTATGATAGAAGAGACAAATATCATATTCATTATGAGGGGAGAGTGGGGTATCATGGGCCACTTTTTTTCTTTGCTTCATAGCTTCTTTGTTATAAAAGATAAAAAGAAAATATTAAATAAAAAGGTTTTCTACATTTTTATGGTATCATTAGACATTTTTGTTTATTTTTAAAATACATGAATTTTCCGAGTTCTGACTGTTTTAAAGAAAGTAATTTTTATTGGATTTTGAAAAACTGTGGCGTGGGCCACCTAATCCAAATTGACTAGATAACGTGCACAGTAGACTGAGTCGATTTGGGGATATTTTTGAATCTCTCAAACCCTGGGGCCTTTAAGATACGATATAATAATACGATGTAATGATATTCGACAAATTTGTTCAGCGGAAAATTTTCTTTAAAGAATTTATAAATTGGCACAAAACCTTGAGCAGATTCGGTTCCACAGATGAAACAAAAATGATGTTGATTTTTCAGTACAAAATAATCAATTTTCCCATACAAACCTAAAAGTTCAAATTTACTAATGTAAACGTTACTTAAAAATTATGGATGAGTTTATGATCAAAACGAAGCTTTTAAGATATTGACAGATGATAAGATAAGATTAAGAAACAAGCAAAAATTCCCATATGAATTTTGTGAACCTATTTGGTCAAACTCTAGAATATTACAAAGATTATGAAAATGAAGATTTTATTTCAATGTTTAGCTTTCCCGAAAACCGGAAGTAATTTTGACTTCTGAAAAAAAAAAGAAATTGAAGTTTCCTTTTTGTCAATTTTTCTCAATTCTGCAAAATATGGGAATTAAGACAAATTTTATATAGGATAGGATAATATAGGAATTAAGAGAAATTTTAATCAAGATTTTAAATGAATGGAATCTTAGATACATATTTTTAAGAATAATTCAAATCGTTTTGGAGTCTTCAACTTAGTTGTGAAATGAATCAAAATGTTCAATATCAAATGTTCAAAGACTGAATAATGTCAGAAATAGCTGTAATCTTGTCTATGAAAATTTAAAAAGATTGTAGGATTTAATTTTTTAAAGCGTTGTATTTCTAAAACATTAATATCTAGGCAAAGTCTGAATCCTTGATAAATAAATAAATTTGAAATGTGTTTAAGCTTTCATGTAGGTTTATGACCCCCATCCGCATTAGATTTCATTACCCTAATCAGCATTAGGAGTGTCAATTTGAAACCAAAAGCTCAAATCGTTATAACTTTTGGCGTGTTACAGCTAAAGTTACAAGTTTTCTCGTTATTCAGCATGAAAGAAAAAAAATCCGAAAAAACATGCCTCACGAAAAAAAGTGAAAATAACCCAAAAGTCACATGGGACATTTTTGCTTAGAACGGCAGTTCAGCGTCCTGAAATACTCGCATTATCGCACTCAATGGCTTATTATAGCCGTAGGATGTTCGGTGGACTTGATTTGATAGCAACAAGTGAGATCGTAAGGTCCTTGAAGGCGCACTGAAGCTTATCATTCCCAGCAAATGTGGTGACTGGACCTCACCATTCAATACTTTAGCGACGAATGTCCTTCGGCGGCGTTCCAGTGTATCAAACGATGTGTATTGCAAAAGGTTTGTACTCACCGATCTACCAGGCATAAACCCGTGCTGTTCAACGGCAACATATGGGATAAAGCTCGTAGTAGTGTGCCACTAACGATGATTTCGACGAACTGGTAATACCTCGATACTGCTTTACGTTTCGCCATGTTTTTAAAATCGGAAACAAAAACGATTTTTTCCATTTTTCAGGAAATTTTTGTTGCTGCGTTCGATGAATAAATGTAATAAATAAAAACTTTAACTTTGATTTAAAAGATATTTTACGTTGACTTACAAGAAGAATAAAAAAACCGAAAAATCGAATCAAGTTTGGTTGGTCGTGTAAAAATGTGGATCAGGGTTAGCTAAATTAGATGGATTCAGGATGAAGTATGGTAAGTGTATGTTAAGTACCTGCATTTTTACAGGACCACGACCGACGGATGGTTTCTTCATAAAAAGAAAAAATATTTCATTTTATTTGAAGAGTGCCAGTTATCAAAGTCAAAGATAAACCTTTTTCTATATAGACATTCTTCCAGTTATCAAAATAAAAGGCTAAAAAAGTTCATTTTTGAAGTTCAAAATAATTAGTAACTTAAAACATTCATAATACAACATGTTCAATTACAACGAATTTCAAGTTTTGTTGTGAATATTGAAAGCACAAAGATAATACGAATTCAGTTAACATTGCGCATAAAATTTAACTTTTAAGTTGCTACTTCGAATCATTTTTCGAACTTTCTAAAGATAAATTAAAAATCATGATTTTATAAAATGAAAATTAATGAAACGTTTATAAATTTTCAATCATAGGTTTTAAAGTTAAAAAATTTCAAGCTCTGAATATTTTGTCGCTATCAATTGAAATATTGGTCCTGGTAGTGGTGGAAACTATTTAGTAGAAGATTATGTTTGCAGACCACAAAAATGAAGATGAAATACATAAGTGTTTTAACATTTTACATGGATTTTTTTTAATGAACTCGTCTTACCATTTTCAAAACTTATTAATAGTATTCAATTGAAAACTCAAAGAAACAGCATTGGTAGATTTAAGCGTCCTGGACTCGATTTTTTTTTGTCAAATTTTGTCTATCACCTTAAGTTTTGATGATATGGAGTTCAAATAGCTTTAAAATGTATTAATTTTTAGTGAAATCAATCATTGATAACTGATGAAATAACAAAACTACGTTAAATGCAATATCAGGCTCTGAATTTGTTTATTATACCTATTTCATTCAAATAAAGAATAATATTTTAAGGTGATGATGCATGAACTTAAAAAAAAATTATTCTACAGCTTTTAGAAATTTGGAAAGATATAATTACAACTATTTCTGACATTACTGAATAAAGTTTAAACAAATTTGAATCTATTTTTTTTTAATTGTTCAAACCTGCAAAACTATTAGATTTTTGCTTTAAAAATATCTCAAATTCAATTTTATTTAAAACCTTTTTAGCAATAAGGAAAAGTTTATAAATAGAAAACCTCTGTAACATTTTTCGCCGAACTCATAAAATGACTTGAAGTCTTGGGGAAAGTTGATAATTGATTTTGAACCATTGTTGTAAAATGACATGTTTATGTTTTAAAGTTTTGTCAAAAAATGCAGAGATTTGTTAAATGATTTTTAAACAATGAATGTCAATATTATACACATTCTTGGATAAAGCTTTTATTTTTATTATACTTGTTAGCATGAATGATTTGTATTACTTTAAATTCACATAAGTTTCGTTTTAACACATTGAGGACCGCGACGAATCTTGGCCGGGAAACATCAAAAATCGGCATTCTATATCTTTAAACCCTCTGGACCAAATTTTCATAATTAGATATACATGAGTTACCAAAAATGCTGTGTTTAATTGTGTGCAATAGGGTTTCATTGTTCAATTTATAACATTTGAGTTATGTCTTGAAGTGCACACTCGCGGCGAGCGAAAAAACGAGATATCTTAACACATTTGGTGAGAACATCGAAAAATTATAAAAATGTATATACCAATCAAATCAGTCCATTTTAGTGTAAAGTAGAGTTAGTGGGTCATTATTGCCATGCAGCAAAAATAGTAAGTTGCCATCGAGGAGTTTCTCGACACAAACCCTTTCTAAAGGCTAGGTTGATATTTCAAGTGTTAATCAACGATTAGGGGGAAGTCGTCAATGGCCGGACAACATAGATTTTTCGAAAACACAATATCCTAATAATGTTTTAATACCATGAAAATAAAGTAAATAGTAGCTTGATATGGTGTTAGAAATATGGTAATCCAATCTGAAAAAGTAAACCAATGATAGGCATCTAAAGCTTTTACCTAGTAGTAGTGGTCAGTTTTTTCGGCTTGTAAAATTTGAACTGAACATGAATGACATCGTTGATTGGTTATCTTTCGACTACAGTAGATATAATATAACAAAATAGAAGTTCAAACGAAATATTAAGAAAATTAAAAAAAAAGTGCGATTTCTCTATGACCGGACACCAAATTGTTGTCTATGTCCGGGCAAGAAAATATTCAAGATTATAGATGATTTCAACTTGAAACTTTAATTTTTTCGTCTCTATAGCACCCTCAAATGGTTAGCAGGAGATAAGGATTCAATAACGAAACTATTTTGGTCCTCTGAGAATCTTTAAATTTTGCTGTCCGGTCATAGACAATTTTTCTTTAGTTTTTTCGAAACAAATGTTTCATTCTGGTTTGTCAAAAAAACTTTTATGACTGGCTTCATAGAACCTTCAGTATTGGAAAACACATACTCACAAGACCTGTGCAACTGATTTCAGTCATTTTGCTACGTTTTTGTGCCATTGGTGGCAACTTTGGTGAAGTAATTCGTAGTGTCCGGCCATAGACAACACTTTTGGAAATGAGTGAAAACTAACATGAAATGATTTCTCTTACCACATGAATATTTTGTAAACTATTTTTTTTCTAATATAGTTAAGTGATCATAACATTGATACTCTTCAAATCAGAAGGGGAATCAATATTTACAAAAATCTATTTTTGAAGTTATTGCTTGAAAACCTTAAGTGTCCGGTAGTAGACAACTTCCCCCTATATAATACACCGAAAAAACTTTTCACATGAACGCTACGTGAAAATATACATAGATTTTTGCCACCATGAAAATCATTTAAAATCTACGTGAATTTCAGGTAGCAAACAGAGCTCATGCAGCAAATGGAATTCACGTAATTTTTATATGAGTTGCAAGTGAATTCCACTTGAAGCACGCGAGAGGGGGATTTGCTCTGCTACATGCGACTCACGTAGATTTGAATAAAATATTAACGTATTTTGTTTTCTTTCGCATACTTAAAAAGAAAAAAAAATTTAATTTTGAAAGCGATTTTATTTAGCGGTGTAAATAAAAGAACATAACTTTCAACATTTAAACTTCACAATAAACAAAAATTTCATTTCACTTTAACTTACGACTTACGGCGCCGGCAAGGAAATTGTATTCGGTGCGCCTCCGTTGCAGTTGCTTGTTCGACCAGCAGCTCAGACTCCTCAATCTGTTGAAATGACAGAAGATTGAAATAATGATCATACAACAAAAAAATTACTACTTACAAAAAAAACAGCTTCTAGATCACCAATAAACCTTTCATTTGTCAGCTGAGCGTACTTAGATCCACGCCATATTGAAAACTGTGTTCCTTCACATAGATTTTACGTGAATGAGCCATTCAGAGCTATGTGAACATCACATAGAATACACCAGATTCGTCTATACTTGGCTGACCACTTGATTTTCACGTAAATCGAATGTGTTTGTGTTTTGTCAGCATCCAACTATGTGAATTTCACGTAAGAATCAGGTGATTATTTATTTGCTCTTACGTGCTTCACGTAAATCAAGCAAAAATTCACGTAATGAGTGGCTACGTGAAAATCCAGGTGAATTCAACGTTCCTTTTTCGGCTCAGTGTAGGTACTTATTTACAAACGATTTTTTTTTTTTTGAAAATAGATTTTTAAATTGATTTGCAAATTGAACCATACCTACTTTGAATTGCGTTCAACTTAAAAATCAAAAAAATAAATGGATCTCCTCTCCTGATATGTATAGATGTGATGAAGTCAGTGTTCTGAATATCACTCATTTTCAATGAATGTTTCTGATTGCACTTCGCACCTGAACGTACAGCGGTCGGGTTTCGTTATTGATTGCTACTGGACCTACCCGATCATCGATCGTTCAATTCATCGCTAAAATACAGATCACCTCGCACGATGCTTGCTGTCAAAACAGTGCAGCACCATCATCAAATTGGAATATCACCAATGCGCAATGCATATGGCGAATCTTGTTGGTCTTCGATCAGGAGTGAATGGATCAGGCAGTGAGTGAATGATACATGAAGCTGATCATTAGCGTATTTTGTTTGATTTGATATAAAGCAAATTAATAAATTTATTTGTTGTTATAACGTTTTTTAACATCAGTATGATCAAAATCAAATTGCAGTTGTGTTTGTGAGGGAAAGATGTTCACTTTCGCCGTGTTTTTCAATTTTTACAAGTTCTCTTATTAAAATGCCGTACGTCACGTTAAAACTACTGAGAATTTATGGTGTCCCGCACAACTGTTTGATTTTTCTCGTCCTGCAAAAAATAATTTTGAATTTCATATAATTCAGGCAGATACTGAGTGAGCTACATTCAGAATGGATCAGTTTGTATCTCACTCATCTCCGATATGCGATGTTTGCTGAACCGATGATTCCTGAATGATGCGACTCGGTTTGCATAGCTGATAGGAGCGCTGATCGAGATTGCATACCAGCCAGGCGAAGCAGTAGCGAGAGGCGCTATCCCATTATACAATCGGAATGTTTCCAACAGGAAACGCATCCTGAGTGTTTGTTTTGATTGATTTTCGGACCATTGGATGAAGTGCATTCTCGGAGAAATAATATTTCCTTCAAAGTAGTTTCGTGATATGTGAAGATGAAACATATTCTAAGCTCTTCGACAAAATGCTTAAGTGTGACTATCATCGCAACATTTAAGAATATCATTTCCATAGATCTTAGAGATCGAAGAAAAACCAGGCAACCTATTGGTCTTTTGTGAAGATTAGATAAGGTACACCGGGGTAAGTGTGGACGCGGGGTAAGTGTGGACGCGGGGTAAGTGTGGACGATGGCTATTAAAACAATACTATGCACTATTTTTTCAAACTTTTATTGCAGAATGTTCAATTTACTTTTTGCAAATTTTCTATTTTCAACTACGATGTCGAGGTGATGAGCATCTTTTTCAATTGCAAATTTTTCGTTAACTACCTAGCTGGCTTTTGATGAAAAACTCTACATCGAAACAATCCTCACATTCGAAACAGCCAGTAAGGAAAAGAAACGGCGATTAAAAATGAAGAAAAAAGAGTTTATTCACAAAAAACTAAAATTTTGTCTTCAAACCCTACCTGGGATAAGTGTGGACGGCTTTATACAGGCTTGACATTTACATATTTTTTCAATTTTCTGTCCTTCATCCAATACAAATTAGCTATATTTAGCATTTGGATCATGAAAAGTTGGGTTGTTCTGGAATTCGTATATATTTTCCAAAAAATCTGATTTCGTGTGTTGCAACATAAATTACACACAATAATCATTGAAAGATGCCTTACTAATAGCACCATGAACTTTTTTCAAAGTTTTGGACGGTTCGACCAATAAAATAACGTATTTAACCAAAAAAACACAAATTTGTTGAAAATTTCCTGAGAAATCAAAGGGAAAATCTACCGTCCACACTTACCCCATAAAGCGGGGTAAGTGAAGACACCAGTAGTCCATAACAATTTACGTGATAACTTTTCTCGCTTTGCTTCTTTCAAGCTCATCTTTTCAGCGTTTGTAAATAACATGTTCTGCATCACATTGAACGTAATTTTATCAAAATTGACCCACTGCTGATTTTTTAATGATTTTTTAAATTTGAACTATACGAAAAACCGTCCACACTTACCCCGGTGTACCTTATAGCAATTTAATCAAATCAAATCTCGATAACTATTTTTTTTGTTTTTTTTTTCTTGGGGTTTTTAAACCAATTGGTTTATTCATCCCCATATAACTGTTTTTTTTTTAATTTGAAAACTTTGTTAACGATAAGCGAGTTATTTCGAGTAAGAGGGACGGCGGGAGGATTAAATGTCTGTATTTTACAGAAAAATTAGGGCACCTGGCAACCCAGCTTGATACTAAGCTTGATATCCTTCGTCGTTAGTTAGTTCATCTTGATTTTGTACAAGTTTGTATGAAACAAAAAATTAGACAATGAAACAATTTTTATTTTAGTTCATATTGAAAAGTATAGTTTTATTTTAACAATTTTTAATAAGTAAAACCAGGAGTGAACATATTCTAGTATAACATAAGTGGTTACGAATAATATATACTCTATTACAGCAAAACGCATAGATGATGCCTAATTTCATAACATTTCCTTGCTCGATATAATTTTTCTTCATCTTTTATATTCATGCAGACAATAAACAACGGAAAGAATCCATAAATTACCGCTAAAGAAAACCAAATAAAAATGTGATTTATCAGATTATTCATTTTACAATAAAAAATCAAAACTTATCTGCTGAATAATAATCGTAACGCAATACTATCATTTGGAAATAAAAGATTTTATTTTTTGTAAATTTGACTTTCAAAGGGATTTTGAAAAAATTTCCTTTCTTCCCATTCGATTTTTGAAAGATATTATAACTTATAACAGATCAACGATATTCAATTCTAAAAATATATTAACGAAGTGCTCGTTATTTTTCTCTCATTGAAACATTCTAAATACTTAAGAGTTTTTTAAAGATGCGTTGAACGCGAATAGCTCTAATGCTCATAGCAATTATTTTGAAAAGAACAAAGTCTTATTTTAAAATATTAGATATCGCTATCTGTACTTTAACACTGGCTATTTTTCAACATTGTTGAAGATGACTGCAAAATAACTCCCAAGCAATGTTGAACCCTCTAGTATTTTCTGACTTAGACGATTTTACCATCTTCGATATGGTTCTCATTAGCGGCCACTTCTGCAAGTGTAGCGAGGGCAAACAGTGCGTTTGCTCCATCAGACAGACCGTTTTCGATGGGACCTTCCACATTCCGACGAGTGATGTTCTCTTTGCGTGCTTTCCGTTTGCGACTTCCAACAATTTTCTCCTTTTCTTCGATAACAACAATGCGAGGTTTTACAGTTGATTTGAATTTTCCTTTAAATTAATTTTTTTTAAAGAATCAATAAATAAATAAATGAATCAAAATGTACCTTTGATTTTTTTCTTCTTTTTCTTAGTATCTTTTTTCTTAGTAAGATATTCATCTAGATCGAGTCCTGGCAATTCGTTAATTTTCCTGTCCAAGTCGAACTCCGATACGTCAAAGTGTTTGGGTTCATCCTTGACTATTGTAGCTGAACTGGCTGACGGTTCCAGCAAGTTTTCATGGACGTTGCTCGAATCAAGGTGGATGAAATCTTGGTTGATACTGTTTGGTTCTGTCTTTACATCAACGGTAACTATCTCAGCCGGTGGTTGTTCCTCTCGGACGACGGTGGCACTTTTCATAGTCTTTTTAGAGCTGGAATTCAACTTTGTAAGGGTCATAAATTCCTGATAACGCTTGCCCTTACAGGCACGCGCAGTCTTTCTCGTACAATCGTCTTCGTAATATTCGTAGTGCATCGTATCGAAAGCTGTCTTAAACCGTTTAGTATCATAGGCACTCATCTCACGACGACTAGCATCGTTAGGACGTTTGGAATAAAAATGGTTTTTCATGTTTATACATGGTTCTAGCGTGGATTTAGTTTTTGGTGAAACAGGTTCAAAAAGTAGATAGTTTTTATCCGGGTCATGCTGATATGATAGAGGATCTGTGGAGAAAAAATATAATTGATAAGTATGTTGCTTAGCTTAGTAAGTGTTCATCTACAGTGAGCAATTGCTTACCCATAACACTTGATTTTGCATCGAATGATTCTTTCATCAAACTGTTTAATCCTCCCATTTGTGTTTCATCTGCTAACTTGAAGACACCCATTTGGGTTTCTTTTACTTCTATATCACCTTTAAAATCTCCCGTAACTAATGTCGATGAATCATGATCAGTAGCACCAGTTGAATTATGATCGTTATTTGTGCTAGTCGAGTCAAATCCGTAATTGACACTCGATCCTTCCTTTTCTTCTTCGTCATCCTTTTGTGTCAGCGGTTTATAGTAAAGGCCATCTTTATGTTCGGAATCGATAGTAAATAAATCCTGCTCCGCTTTAATCGGTCTGGGAAAGCCTGGATGTCTCAATGGAGGTGCCGGTAATTTGTACCATTTAAAATCTGGATGAGCGTTGAAAAAGGCATCTTTATACTGTAAAAGAACAACCAGTTAGAACAGTATCTACGCATATATATTCGTAAACCGTTTTACCTGTTTGGCGAGATTCGTATAGCTGGATTTTTGTTCTTTATCCAGATTGGCCCACCAATCACCTAAAATTTTTGTAATGGACCTGAAATATGAAACGTATAAATACCATCTTTAAATACTTAACTACCCAGAAGTTCAAACCTGTTTTCCAAATTCGGATGTCTGTCACGAACGATGGCCCGATGTCGTTTACAAAATATTAAGAATGCGTTCATCGGTCGTCTTGCATGATGATCAGGTGTCGCAGAATTCTCAGTTACCGATATCGGACAATCATTGCCGAGCTCTACTGATTCTACTTTGACATTATTGATTCCAGTTTTTATATCGATAGGATTGTCATTCTCTTCAGGTACCAGTTCTTCATCACTGGATGAATTGCTGCTGCTATTATCAGATTGGAGCAACTTAGAAGCTAACAAACTATCATATGATTTGGAATAGTTGTGATGCTGGGTATGTAAATCATATTTCTTTCTGCTTTGATCATCACCTGAAAATGCCTTTTTAAGACCTTGATCAGTTTTAGAACTGTGAATTTCTCCGATAGTTGCAACAGTACTTTTCTCTTTGGTCAAATCGCCTTTTGCATGACTACTACTGGCCCCGCTTGAATATAAATTGTACAAATTGATACTTTCTTCCAAGGTAAAACCATGCGACGCAGAATTTTTGGTTTGATGACTATTCAAATTGTAATTCCTATTATCAATAGCAGTGTTATTATTCACGTAGCTCTTAATATTATTATTGCCATTTACTCCAATATTTGGTACAGCATTATGCTGCTGGTCTTGCGATGTACCCATCTGACCGCCAATGATATCGGCTAAGTTTTTAGGCTGGCTGTTAAAACTATTGATCATTTTAACAGCGTCTTATTAGCGTGCGTACACGTTCACGTTTTGATATCAGTTGCTCGACAGTTCCCAAGGTACTAATAGTAGATGTGTATGCTTTCCACAGTATGTTTTAAACACACAGATTACTAAGGAGGCATTCTCATTTGCACTTTTTGTTTCACACACTAGATCCGATTCTGTTTTTCACAGGTGAGCAAACTGAAAATAAAATTTTGAAATCAGCAAAACTTTTTCGTTTACTTTCTTAAACACATTGATTATTATTATTTTGTCACTAGACAACAAGACTCGAATGACTAGGTATATCTATAATATTTGAAAGATTCACTATTAGAGTTTGTGATCCATTTGCAGTTCATATGACGTTTCGCTTATTTTGATATGTTATCGAAGATACAGTTCGTGATACCGAGCATTGGTAACCTGAAGCTTCTTGAACATTTTTTGTAGCCCAATAAAACTTAAAGTTAAATGGAAAAGTTCTTATTATTTTCACCTTAAATGCGTTCTGGTGAGCGTGTCAAGTCGAGACATTTTTTTTTGTTTATTTGAGACACTTTGCGGCATTCGTGTCTTGATTATTTGATTTTTAAAGAGTTTTGTAGATATTACATGCTTTAAGGAATTCTAACAGTGACTGTTCTTGTGATTCTTGGTTTCTTAAAATTTCGTAGACTGTTCCCCTTATATTGTGTTCATCGCATGCTTCTTGGAATCCATGGCAGTCAGTTAAATTATGTTGTATGTTAGTTTGTACACCGAAGAGTCGAGACATTGATAACGTGGATTTGATCTTATCTAGGGTGATTTTAGATGGAACGAAATGAATGCAAATTTCCAATGAAGTTAAAGCTAGTTAAAAGATCAGAGCATCCAATAAATCTGTAATAATATAGTTTCACTCACTCTGCCTATCATTATCTTTGCTTCAGAAAATATTGAGCTGATGTGATATTTAGAAATACATACATATACCAGACCAGCCGAAAGTTAGCACTTATCAAATTGTATAAATGAAGGCGTATATAATATCTGTATACGCCTTCATTTATGCAATATTAACAGAGTTGCATACCATTTCCATCGATCTAGTAGTGTATTAACCTGAACTAATAGTTAATTGTAACCGACAGGCTGCGTTCAAGTTAATAAATTACAATTATAAAATACTGATTTTTTTTTCGTTACTGTGTACTGATTTTTAACAAAACCACATGGCATCTCTGTTCATCCCAAATGCATATTTTTTGTCTGCATTGTGAACGTGTATATGAAACGTAATGATGTGCAAATGAGTGAAAAAACAATGAACCTAAACAAAACCAACAAAACTGGCTGCATTTTTAGCAAGTCTTTTTTCTACTGTAAAAACGTTATCTAATTATAGATGTTGAAATGTAGGTGCTTTATTTTAAATTTGATATCGCACGTAGTTTTAACCTTCTATTGAAAAACTTATTAGTTTTTTAAAAAACCTTTTTAATGTTTTAATCGGCCGCTAATCTAAACAAATTTTAAACAATGTGAAAGATTTTAAAGCTTGTCCCGTATTCAGCTGTTCAAAATTTACAATTAAAATTGAATCAAGTACCTATTTGTTTCAAAATAACATCCTTCACCTCCCACAAGTCATCGACGTGTACCGGTTAAGAAAGAAATTCATTCGAAATGATAAAAGCAAATTTCATTCAACGTTTCAAATGAATGAAGGTACGCACACCAATATACTGTTGATCTACCAGAACTCAATTCCAAATAAACCTATAGCTGTATACTGTGTACATAGCTGTATATTTTGGTCATTTTGGTATATGTTGCCAACCCAAAGTCACGACATTAACTCAAACTAATGTTCCTTTATTTTTTCCAAATCAGCTGTTATCACAAAATTTCTACATTCATCTTACTCAAATGCGGAGAGTATATCAAATTATTTGGCAAAAGATGTTTCTATGCATTATTTAATATAACTTACGCTTCTAATATAACGAAAAACGACCTGGTCGTGAAATGAGTTTCAAGGTCGTTTAAAATTAAAGATGGCTCCTGTAGTGCAATCCAACAGCATCGAGGAAATAAACCATAATTCGATGACTGTTTCAAGACTCGTTAAACTCAAATCAACTGAATTGCAATCTATCACTTATTGTAATAATGTTTTGCGTCACACTTCACATTAGATAATCACTTAAGAAATTAAAGCAAATAAGAGTTAAGAATTACAATTATTCGATAGTGCACCTGTGTACTACTAAGCAGAAAATGATTCTCTGATTGTTTGAGGACATACAGCCAACCAGATCGACTTGTTTTGCTTCGATGTTTACTAAATCATATTGAAACTTAATCGATAGTAGTAGTAAAGGGTGTACTACACTCAAACTACTAGCTGCACTCATTCAACATCATCGCTGCTGAACATTTTCGCTAACAAAATAGCCTTCGACGAACTTTTCAGTTTGCAATGGTCTTATTTATTGAATTTTTTTTTTGAATCCGTCCAAAATGACAGAGAAAATGTCTTTATTGAGGCTGATTTTAGCTTTTCCTCGCTGTGCAAATGGGAGAGAACATGACAATGTCAATCATTTATGTAATTGTAATTTTATTGAGTAAGAATAGCCTTTTCTGCTACAGCATAAGGTTAAGGAACTTGAGGGAACTAATGGATAAAGTTTCAATCCCAAAATAACGTTACATGAGTTTTTTTCCTTTAAGGGAAAATTATGTTTTGAATTTTACATGCATTACCAAATACTCTAATTATTTTATCAATTTATATTTTTGACATTGATACCAGGATCAATATTTTCAGATTTCATTTTTTCAGATATTGTAAGGATCACTTAGGGTAAACTTTCAGTAGTTTAGTTAAGAACATTTATTTATTTAGATTTAAGTACATTAACATTAACATCGTCGCTTCAATACCCCACTGATTAAATGGCTAAGCATTATCCTACACTAGCTTTGGACCTATTTACATCTGTAATATTTTTGAAAAAAAAATCAATTCAACTATCTTATCGCTAAGTCAGAGAACAGGAATAGATAGATTAATATTATTTCTCTGTGAGGTCAAACAGAAATGTTTTAATTGGTATCATTTCGTTCACTAATTGTTTTCATTTATAACAGCCACCATCAATAGACCACCATCATCACCATTTTTCAAAAGAGATAAATTTAGTAAAATACACGCAATTATTTAATTAGAAAGCAACTAATAAAGTCATTCGAATAAGAAGAAGATATTTTTATCATTTTTAAATATAAGTTATTTTAAACGTCACTAATTCAACATTAGTTTGCATTATGCGTATTATTTAGTGTAAACCCCGTTCAGTACTTACCAAATGTTTCCAATTATGCGTTTTGTAACAATTATAGGTATTCATGAAAAAATGACGTCACTTAATCCACAAACCAGAGAACTGTACCTTCACCGATTAACTCAATCAAAGGCAAATGTAGATATTTAACTGATTTTCAGCGCTCGATCAGAAGGTTGTGCACTATTCGTGTCATATTTTAACAGAAAACTTAATATCAAAACTATTTCACCGATAGTCAATTTATTGGCACCGAAAGGAACCAAAATTCACTCAGAAATGTTTCCTACTCAGCAGTTTTCTGGTGATAACACACACCAAAATCACTCCATTCGTGTAAATCGTGTGAAAGCAAAGATACGAAAGCAGTTTTTGGCCCTTGTGTAGGTGAGTGTTTACGTCGCTTTTACATTCCGAATATAAACAAAAAGTTCATTTTCCCTGAGTTCCATGCTTGTGTGGGAAATCAGCTGAACTTATTTTCGTAAACAAATCTAAATACATGATTTATTGGAATTCTTTTAGTAAGTTTGTTGAAAGAAATAAAAAAAACTTTCCGATTAATATGCCGTAAAAACATGTTTATGATATTAATTTTGAGTTATCAATATGGGATTTATATTTACAACTAGATTTTTTCCGACTTTATTCCGACATTCAGGCATACAAACTAATACATGGGAAGTCACTCATGCATGCAACTGCACTAAATAAATTAATCTGTTTTTTTCAATAGAAGCGCTCGAATCGAAACTGCTCGATAAAGACAGCAGATATGAAAATGATGCATCACACATTATAAATTGAAAAGTTTTTTATTTAAAAAAATGTAGGGGAAAGTGCTTAAATGTTTTAAATGCTTAATTCACAAAAGTATCTACTAGATTAGAACAGCAATGTTTTCTGCAATAGGCAATGTTTTCTATGCAGTGTCCGTTTTACCCTGTAAAAAATTGTAATTTGCAAGCATATTTTGGATTGCTATGAAAAAACAGTCTTAACCCTTTCCTTCCCACGGGGTTTTACACGTTTTAAAAATAGAAATCTAGAGTTTTTTTTGATTAAGTCGTATGAGCCACCTGATGTGTTTCGAGAAAATCGATGTTGAAGTTTTCGAACACATTTTTAATTCTATTATTTTTAACACCTGCAAAGATGGTATGGAAATGTTGTATAAGATGCAGAAAATAATGAAGAATATGCTTACGTATCCGAAATGGTCATTAGTTTAGATTATTCCACTTAAGATGTTCTTACGACTATATGCATTTCCTATTTGGCGCTAACGTCGTTTCGCCACCTCATCAAATTTATCATTTAATATTATTGTGGTTACCTGTTACTTCGTTATACCCTTTAAAATCGCTTGTAGTACTGTCTGTAAATGCAACAGGAAGGGAAGTGGTATTTGGAGGTACCCGTTTAGTGCCTGGAATCGGCACTTCGGGTGAATGTTCATAAGATATGTTTTAAGTAGACTTGGACATTGACTGGCTACTTGTTCTGACTCCAATGACCGTCCGAGGGGTGCAGCATTCGAAGCTTTTAGTTATTTTGGCTGTCTCTGTAGTGAAAAATTATGAAGGTAATAAGTTTCACAATTTGAAAGAACATTGGTTGAACTTACCTAGGCACTTATTAAAGACATACCTTCTATTGAAATGGCTGAAACCACTCACACTATCGATATCTTTTGAATTTCAGAATGTTTAACACTTTTAACGGAGCTTTTTTTAGGGAAATGCATAAGGTCACAAAAGCCATCACGCCGAACTTTTATTTTGCGACCTTTGTTTTGCACGCTAATCCATGTGCAGTGCAAAACGTCGCAAAAACCAAATTACACTCGAAAATGAGAAAGTCATCATACGTCCTAGATTCAGATCATTTTGTAAAATTTATTCATTGATCAAATGAAACCAATTTTTTACCAAAGATGAAGTACATGCTTATCAATCGTTTGCAGCAAATAACTCAGTTTTGTTTATATTGGTTCATACGACCTAATCAAAACAAACTCTAGAAATATTGATTAACAACTGAAGTTCTAGAACAAAAGATGCATTGTTTTAGTCTACTTTCATGATCCAGTTGATAAATTTGGGTTTTGAGGTGGATCATATATGCTCCATTGGGAAAAGAACAACACAGAGGGTGCAAATGAAAAATAAGAAATAACGGCAAAAATACATGGAATTTCATCACCTCATTGATCACAAACTAAAACGATCCTATTGTAGCATTATAATTAAGTTTGTCTAGCTATTTTGTTCTGAGCGTGTAGTGATTGAGTCAAAAATAGACCAAAGAATGAGTGTATATAAATAAGAGTGTAGCCGTCAAACGCA
>NW_026598624.1:0-25000 GCF_029784155.1 Uranotaenia lowii
ATCAAATAAACTTTTAAGTAAACTTGTCTGATTTTGAGAAATAAATTTCAAAAACTCAAAAATATCTACGCAACCAAACACTAATTCATTATAATACACTGATAATGAATACAGAAAGATGCAGAAGCGTATGCTATGTATATGATTTATCAAATTAATATGGATTATTGCGCACTCGTACTCTACCTCGGTTATTGTGAACAATAGAGTTGTACGACGGGACAAATAGGGCTGCTTTCGCACGACCATGATCTTCTGCCACTCTAACATTCAACGGTTGTGTACCACCCTGTGGTATGACGTTGTTTAAAGCCGATATCGCTTCTTGAGCTTCCTCTCGTTTGTTGTACCTGAAAATAAGTAGTACGGTAGTTGTTATGTTCAAGCATGTTGCCAAATTGCCATCAACCTCAGAGAATTTATTAACCCTCACTCACCTTACAAATGCTACTCCTCGTGGGTGGCCAGTTAACTTATCTCTCAAGATATTTTTCTGAACGATGAGACCATATTTACCGAAAATAATATCTAACTGGTCTTCAGTGATGGTTCTCGGAAGATTTGTTATGTATAAGTTGGTTTCCTTCAACGCATCGCTTTGTGGCCTTGCGAAGGACACTTTTAATCTCTTGCCTCGAACCGTGTAACCATTAAGACACCTTATAGCTCGCTGTGCTGCTTCTTCGTTCAAAAAATTAACGAAACCAAAGCCAAAGCTATAGCCAGTCTAAAATATAAAGAATGATTATTAGAGCTTTACCACGGATAGGTTAGAGTCCTAAGAAAAGAAATTAGTGTCTATATTATGTGCACAAGTTTGTATGTATGTACGACTTAGGCCTCGTTTTCACAAAATTTCTAATTGATGCGTGCATAAATAAAATGTTGCGCACATTATAACAGTCGAAAAATCGAGCAGTTCGAGCTATTGTCTGCCTTTGTCTCCCTAACCTAAATTCATATATGGTGGAAAGAGAAGCATATTGTTTGCCATATTTGACAGCTCATTTGAAAGCTCCAGCAGAGCCTTCAACTGTTATACAGACATCAAAAGTCTACATCTAGGGGCTTTTTCTATTGATGTATGCAACAATTGCACTTAAATTACTTTTTGAGAATCATTGAATATAGTGTTTTAAAACTTCTATGAGTGAAAAAACAAGTTCACATCAGTTTTAAAAAAATATTCTGATATTTTTAAACTCAAAATTAACTTCAAAAGTGTGTATTTTACGTATAAAATTTTAAAGATGAATGCATCAATACGTATACATGAATAATGAGTTTTGTGAAAACGCGGCCTTAGATTATATTTTTTTGTCCGGACTTTTGAACAGATACACCACACACCAACATATGACTAAATTTACATTTTTTTTAAAAACTTCTCATAAATCTGATCTATACAACAGGAAAATACGCCTTCAAACTTTTTTTCAGCATTGTTACTTTTACATTGTTACACCTCCTCGTGGTTCAGGGCGGAAAAGTGTCTGCAAATCGGATGCAATCGGATGTACGGCTAAGGGAACTATCAGGAAACCCACTAGAGGCCGTCGATAGATCTGCCAAATTTTCCCGGAAAAAGAGGTACATCTGGGTATTTAGGTACCAATACTCGGGTGTGAGAGCGAGGGTCCAACACGCAATCGGGGGGTCATGTCCCTGAACTGCGGATGTGACCGGAGGGAGTGCGATCGCCAACTCGTTTTGCATTTCGGGACCTCCTAGACTCGACTCGTTAAATGAAAAGATGCGCAAAGTGGTGACTATCACATGTCACAACACAGAGATGTGTCAGGCACAAGAGGTGTCAGGCGAGGCACAGTGTTGTGCCGGAGGGTTCGACATGCGTTTCGGGAATTGATGCGCTCGAATCGTGTGTGCGCTTCGGGTCCGTGAACCCCCCCCCCCCTCCCCCCTTGACTTGCAAATTGGGTAGTTGTGCTGAGTGGTGACTTTAGTCAACACTAGAGGGTTCGGAGAAGTCTGAGTTTACACGTGGTTCAGGGGGCCTTGTCTCCTGACTCGCGTGTGTGAACAGAGAAAGTGTCGTCGACAACTCGTTTTGTGTTTCTGGACTTCCTGGACTGGATTCGCAAAGCTAGTAGTTCCCCTAGAATGTGGACCACTTTTAACACGATGAGATGTCGGGTCTTAACTCTTCAGAGGTTGTGCATCGAGTCGTGTTGAAATAAGGTCATTGCTAAGAGTGGATTCGGAAACGAGTATTGCCTTGGAGCGCTTTAACGCGAAACGACCTCCCACTACTAAAGATAAAGTTTTAATTAAACAATTCGAGGTGGGAACAAAGGCCAGAGGCCCCAGGTGGACTTTATGGCGTAGGGGTACAATGTTACTTGTAGCATTGTATCATGAGCCAGAGTAGCAAAATCGGGAAACGTGGTGGCTCGCCGTGCCTTGGAATGCAATTCGTAAAATGGATTCACCACTTGGGTTACCAACTTACCATATAAAAAGTCGCATTACGTTGATCTGTAGGACGCTTAGAGTACTCTGTAAAGTGTTTTTTATATTCCTAGACCAGATTAAAAAAAAGTTGATAGGTTGATTTTTCTGTTGTATAAATTGAACAAATGATAAGTTTGTTTATATTTTTAAACGAGGGGATGGATGCGATGAAAAAGGGATAATTGAACCAAAAACTTTCTGTTTTAGCTCTCAAGATTTCAGATTCCGGTAAGCACGGCCATCAATAAGCTAAACAGGATAATGGATCAAGTATCTTTTGTATCGTGGTAATAAATCATTGTGAGATGAGCTTAATATTTAAAAATTACATTATATTCTCTTATTACATTAGTCGCAGTAATTAGTGCATGCATTACATTACTTTGTCCTGAAGTTACAAGTACAAGTACACTTACCTTCACATCTCTCATGATACGACATGTTTCGATTGCGCCCATCGCAGAAAACATCGAGTATAGTTCTCCTTCTGCCATATCCTGCGGTATATAATTGACAATCAAGTTTGTGCCAGAATAATTACTACTACCGGTTCCGAAGTTCATCCCAGACAACGAACTTGTACTCGAAGACGATGTATGCTGAGGAGGTGCGTTTCCGAATGTGCTGCTCATCGGCATGTCATACATTCGCGTCCGTGACGAGTATGAAAAGTCAGAATCCTGGCCGTATGCATAATTGGACTAAAAAATTTCAAACGATTTGAACTTGACAATTTAACATTGGGCGTAGAGTCAAGACGGATACTGGCTAAATCAATTTCAATACACATTTTCCTGCCATTTGTTCAGTATATATGACTTATTTGTGTTTTGTGTTCTAAAAATTTGTGTGTATGCATCAGTTGGAAAAAAATATTTGCCAATAAATGAAAATAAGACACAATAAGACAGAGAGAAAGAGGAAGGAAATTCAAAATGTGTAATAAAATCCGTGTATATAATCGTTATACTGTAAATAAAAGGAACATAGAAAAAAATATATCAACATAATTTCATTAAGCCAACATTCCTTTTATTCCATGCATATTTATACCTGTCTGGTTTGATTGAAATTGGTTCGAATGCTACGATAACGCAAAACAGTGACGATCTCAATTTTTTTTTTATTATCAGTGTATAAAACTATCCAGCTTCTAACTGATACTCAAAAATCGAACATATATACAAAAAACTTGTTCGAGAGACAGCGAAGAAAACTACAGTTACATATTGATAAAGTTTTACCATGTGTCTCTTGAGTTGTTTTGCTACAATGTTGAAAAAAATATTTCAGCTTGCCTCAAAACAACCTAACAGAAAACTTTTCACTGATATTTGAAAAATAATCTAATTGAAACATGAAACATTTCCAACGCATAATAAGTTGTGTAGTGTCTTTGTTGTTGTTATTGTAAGAAGACATATTTAATTGGAATGTAATTAAAGTAAATTTGAATCTAAGTGAAAAAACAACTAAAATCAAAACGAGTAAAATAAAGCTGTACGTATTAAATGGATTTTTTTTATAGAATGGAAACATGTAAAGTGCCATAAAATGGATGCCTGATTTACATTGGATGCTTGCATACGTAATAATTTTAAGTTTTGCCATCAATCAGCTACTCGGTATGGGAATACGTAACTATCTCAATAATTGTACGCGAGCCGAAAACTTACTCTCTGATGATGCTTATAATGATACTTTTCCAGACAGCACGACGCTAAGCATATAATCCCTGTAGAATATCTTCCAATGC
This sequence comes from Uranotaenia lowii, assembly GCF_029784155.1. Lineage (NCBI taxonomy): Eukaryota > Metazoa > Arthropoda > Insecta > Diptera > Culicidae > Uranotaenia > Uranotaenia lowii. Next base: position 4,229 of record NW_026598624.1, read on the forward strand.
GGACCAGAAAACACATACCCGGTGCGTCATTCAAAGCCACGTTCTTGGCGGACACAGTATATAATTTAGCCAACCCCATCCCTTCCTAAGCTAACAGGCTGATTTTTTGGCAGTGCGTGAGCTATCCTATGTGTAACAGCAGTAGTGCTTGCTCGAGGTCTGATTTAAAAAGCATTGATTTTTTATTTGTTTAGCCTTGCAGAATCCTGAGAGCAGCGATGCGAAATAGATGAGAAGCGAGAATGGTATGCAAGCTCTACCTATAGATAATTATTCTGAGCGCACGAGAGATCAATCAAACGAAACCCGTGCGATCTAAAAAAGACACATATAGTAAAATGCCTGAAACGAGGCAACGAAAATTGAAATCCTATCAATCATGTAATTTTCAAAAACTTTAATTCATCTCCTTCATTATTCCCTGCCTAGCTTGATAATGATCACGAATTAAGCGCTTTCTCGGTAGCATTCAAGAACCAATTTCCTGTTTGATTGAATGTACAATTAACTCCAGTGTGGTTTTTATATACAACTCCTTTAGCCAGTATCAGCCCAAACTCTAAACTGTAGATTGGATCCACAGAAATTCATACCATTCCAGATGGGAGAGAGTGTGACATTCCCCATAATCGTCCGCCACTAGAATGACATCACAAAGTTACAACGAAAAAAAAGAAGAAAAGAAAAAAGAACGTTGGATTAGAACAGAATATTGACATCGATGCAGAAGAAGATTTGGGAGATGGAATCAATAAAATAATAACACAGTGCGACAATCTGAAGTTGATGCCCGCAGTTTGATACTAATTTGATTGGAAACGAAAAACGTCGGATAAACTGTTCGTATTTATGCCCCGGAATTAAATTCTAATGAATTGGTTTCGATGAAGTTATGTATTAACTAACGAGAAAAATGTGAATATGTTTAAGATGATTGGAGAATATTTAAAAGATGCAATGCTCGATAGCATTTTTATGAAACCATGAGAGTTTCATAATTGTTTTACGCCGAAAGGCAACCTACCAAGGTTGTGTGATATTACTAAGACTCGGAGTTCGAAGTAAGAATTAGAGTCATTTAGTTGGGACGCTTCAGAGGGTTATCGAGTTCGATGGATTCTTGAGAATATTATTTTTCGATATTTTTTTCTGTTAAGGGAAATGTGGCATATTTAATATTTTTAAAACCCGTACTGGACTCCTATGAACGTAGAACATGGTTGCAGAAATTTAGTAGACTACTTTAAATAAAACCTCTCGTCTTTACTACTTAGACTACTTTAAATAAAACCTCTCGACTAGTTTAAATTTGATTTAAAAATCGATTTCGTCTCCGTTTAGAATTTGATGCTTCGGGGTAACATTGATCAGTCTCAGTCATCAGTCATAAAGGATACAAAACATCTTCTGAATTTCTGTGAGATTTCTTCGCGGCCCAAAACAAAACGACATCGCGATGCTTAATGTGTTAAGGCCCAACAACAATTAAAATCGGAAGATGGACAATCATGCTGCAAAAATTAAGGGGCTAGATTTTTTAACATTACTTATAAAATTTTAACTACAAAAACAACTGAAATTTTGCCTTAATTCAATACCCTAGGCCCTAGCACTATTCCCCTTTTATTTTTTCCTTCAAACTTTACCATTTAATAGGGTTTCTAGCCTTTTCTCCTGGGCTGGATTACTCTTGGAAAATTTCTCTATTTAAAAAAAAATTACCTCAAACTACAAGAAAAACTACGCAAAAACTATACATTTACTAAGGAAAAAATTTGAACTCTAACATAAATCAACCTGTTTACTTCTAAACGCTTCGATTTCACCAGGAAAGGCCCGCGCGAAGGACCCGTTCATGGGGGGGTTTCGAAATTCAATTTTAGCTAGAAATAATAACAATACCAAAAAAGCACCAAAAATAGGGAAATTGATTTCTAAACCATTTTTTACTCATGACCTTAACACAAATTCACAAACAGAAAGGAAAAAAGATAAGAACATAGTTTCAAATCAATGCTAGTTGGTCGGGATTTGACCAGACCAAACTGAACGCAAATTTGGAAAAAAACGTTATCTATTGCAGCGGATGCGAGACATGATAATCTATACCAATTCAATAAAAATCAGAACATTTTTCCATTTTTTTATGATTTTCTTAGAAAATTTCAATGTTACAGACAGTTGAAATGGCAAAAATGCGTGCACCAAAGTGAACTGAGAGCCACTTTAGAGGTTAAGTTGAAAAGCATGTTTTGGTCATGAAAACTGATTTTGTGCGAAATAATCTTATGTGTGTTGAATTTTTCGATTCTAAACAGTTCCAGAACTTACATATATCTGATAAATTATATGATAAAAAAACTTTCCCGTGATTAAAAACTTTATGTTTCAGATCGTTCGCATTTGTTAAAATTGAATTGAATGCAATCATCTTCTATGAATCCAATTTTAATTGAATGGTAGGGCTGATAAATTTGAACTCGATTGTCTCAAAACCAAGTTTATGGCGTTCAGTTCGGTCTGGTCCAATCCCGACCAGTTCAGGTAATTTATAAATTAAATAATGATCCTTATCCTGAACGCGAAGGTTTAAGTGAAACCAGAAAACGAATGCGTAGAAAAAATTCAAATTAAACCAGAGCTTTAAACTTTTAGCATGAACATCAGTGCACAGAAAAAAATAGATAAAATATAAATATCACCAGATTTGAAAAAAAAAATTAAATTCGAATTCTAAAATATATTTCAGATCAGGTCAGAAATTAGCCATGATTAATTTTTTTTACCTAAATGATTAGATTTGTTAAAAATTATTCATTTTAAATTACATTTCGTTTCTTTATTTTCAATTGAAGAGTTAATTATAAATACCTATGGAAGGAAGGAATAAAAATGTGAATTTTCGATAAGGAAAAAGAATTTATTCAAAACACATAAATGATGATTGAATTCAATTTGATAAAATTATTTCAAGAGAGCCAGGGATCAAAATTAGAGATAAAATTCTTTGTTATATTCAAATTCAGAGGGTGAATGAGCACGAAAGTTAAAGTCCTCTTTATATAAATAAAAATAGAATAGAATATTCAAATTCATCCAGTTATCAAAATAAAAGGCTACATACGATCATGATTGATTGGAGATTACAATAATAACTTTATATATTTAAAATACAAGATGTTAATTTATAATCATTGACAAAGTACAGATTAAGAAAAGGGTAATTTCTTGAATAACCAAACACGAAAGTGATAAAATTAAAAATAAGGAATTTGAAATATTGAAAGCACTAAAGAATATTTTCAAAAGTTTCTGTCTGACATTACCGAAATGTTCGCAAATTTTGAGCCCGAATTTAAAATTCACCTTTATGGCGATTTTAACCAATCAAGTCTCCAATTTTTAATTGATGAAGAGAATGAAAGCATTCTCTTGCCGATCTGTGGTGATAATGAAACACTGAAAATTCTTTTCGATAATCTGGCTTCTTTGTGTCTCAATCAAATAAATCATGTAAAAAATGCCTGTAATCGATATCTGGACTTATTATTTTCAAATATGACTGATGATTTTTGTGTTGTAGAAGCTTCAGACCCAATTTGGAAAAACGAGGTCTTCCACACTGCTATCGAATTCTCAATCATTTGTCCCGATCAAAAACGTTTACAAGATTATGAGTTTATAGAGACTTTTGACTTTTTTCATGCTAACTATAATATGATTAAAACAAAATTACAGGTTGTTGTTTGGCAAACAATATTCCGAGCTGAAAGCTCAACAGACAATCAAGTGGAGATTTTTTACAAAATTCTTGGTAATATTCTCAATGATTACGTTCCAACAAAATTAAAGCGACGAACAAATAATAACAAAAATCCGCCATGGTTCTCGAAAGAGCTTGTGCATTTAAGAAATAAAAAGCAGAAGGCACATAAAAACTGGAAAAAGAATCCATCATTAGTCACTAAGTTAGAACACCAAGAAGCCAGTAAATACTAAATTAGCTAACATTATACTATACATTAAAATTTACTTGTTCTAATCATTTTTTAACTTTTCATTAGAAAATCATTCACAAATTCAAATTTTTAGGCTTCCAAGATTATGCTTTTGGAACCCAAAAAATCAGATTAGAGTAGAGAGGCAAATTTTTGAAAAATGTTTAATTTTTTTTTTTATTTGTTTGACTATAAAACTTGGTAAGTTTATATGAAATTTAAAATGATAATTTCATTTCTCGACTTTGTTTGTAAAAATTATGTTCTTTTGGTAAGAACGTTTCAAGATTATGAAAATGAAAATTTATTCCATGAGAACATGCTCATTTTCAATATTTATTCAATTCATTTTTTTTAATAACTAACGGTGAATAAACTCTTTATAAATTTTAACATATTATCTAGATGAAAACGAACAGATAACATTAAAGAACGAATTTGTTTCTTTAAAACGTCTTACCCAATTGAAAACTTTTTAATTTTTAACTTAAAAGACAACATTTTGATGCCTATGGAAAATTTTGGCATCCAGAACTCGATTTTTCAGATTTTGTCTATATTTCCCCCCCTTTTTGGTGGAATGAAGATGAGGAGTTCAAACATGAATCAATTTTAAATTAAATCAATCAATGAAAACTGACGAACTGGTGAATCAACTTGAAAGGAAAGAACTGATTTTATTTTTTTTTATTATGTTTAATTCAATTAAGGAAAATAATTTTGATGTAATGATCAAAAATAATGAAATTCTACAGTTTTTCAAAATTTATAATAAATTTTCCTGACTTTTTAAAGAAAATTAAAAAAAGCGTTTATCTTGTATATAAAAATGGAGGCATTTTCTTTGTAACAACATCACGTATGAATGGACGGTCGGAATTAAGTGAGATATGGTATCCGAGGGTTTTTCGGTCCAGAGATGGTTTGTATAATAATTTCGAGAATCTCACTTTTTATTGAAGGGGGGTCCCCATACAAAATTATTTCTTTTCCACATCTTATATATATAAAAACTAGCTGACCCGGTAAACTTCGTTTTACCTTCTAAAGTATAAATCGTAATAAATGTTTAATTTTATCTATACGTCCTTAACTGCATCGTGCTCGCGAATAGATTCTTATGGAAATCGTAACAAATAAAGTTGAATTTGTATTGGGACCACCATCCATAAAAAGTGAGATCCTTGAAACTATTATACAAACCATCTCTGACCCAAAAAACCCTCGGATACCAAATTTCACTTCATTACGACCGACCATTCATACGTGATGTTGTTACAAAGAAAACGCCTCCATTTTTATATATAAGAAGATGTGAAGAAGAGATAACTTTGTATGAGGACCCCCCTTTCATAAAAAGTGAGATTCCCGAAACTATTATACAAACCATCTCTGACCCAAAAAACCCTCGGATACCAAATTTCACTTCATTACGACCGACCATTCATACGTGATGTTGTTACAAAGAAAATGCCTCCATTTTTATATATAAGATGTGAAGAAGAGATAACTTTGTATGGGGACCCCCCTTTCATAAAAAGTGAGATTCTCGAAACTATTATACAAACCATCTCTGACCCAAAAAACCCTCGCACGCTCCTTTATTTTAACTCAAAATTAAGTACGACCGAGGTTCAAAACATAGTTCGATTCTATGAACTTAAAGTTAAGTACCCTTTTTTCTCCTTGCGATGGTTCAAAACGGAGTTCGAACTGCGAACTCAACATTTTGTATGGGGACCCCCCTTTCATAAAAAGTGAGATTCTTGAAACTATTATACAAACCATCTCTGACCCAAAAAATCCTCGGGTACCAAATTTCACTTCATTTCGACCGACCATTCATACGTGATGTTGTTACAAAGAAAATGCCTCCATTTTTATATATAAGACTAGCTGACCCGGTAAACTTCGTTTTACCTTCTTATGTAATCGTAATATATGTTTGATTTCATCTACACAGCCTTAACTTCATCGTGCTCGCGAATCGATTCTGATGGAAATCGTAACAAATAAAGTTGAATTTGTATTGGGACCACCTTCCATAAAAAGTGAGATTCTTTAAACTATTATACAAACAATCTCTGACCCAAAAAACCCTCGGATACCTAATTTCACTTCATTCCGACCGACCATTTATACGTGATGTTGTTACAAAGAAAACGCCTCCATTTCTATACATAAGAAGATGTGAAGCGATAATTTTATATGGGGACCCCGCTTTCATAAAAAGTGAGATTCTTGAAACTATTATACAAACCATCTCTGACCCAAAAAACCCTCGAATACCAAATTTCACATCATTCCGACCATCCGTTTATAGGTGATGTTGTTACAAAGAAAACGCCTCCATTTTTATATATAAGATTTGAAGAAGGGATGATTTTGTATGGGGACCCCCCTTCAATAAAAAGTGACATTCTTGAAACTATTATACAAACAAACTCTGGCCCGAAAAACCCTCGGATACCAAATTTCACTTCATTACGATCGACCATTCATACGTGATGTTGTTACAAAGAAAACGCCTCCATTTTTATATGGTCGGGATTCGACCAGACCGAACTGAACGCCATCAGCAGTTTTTAGAGTCATTTGAGTTTATTGTACAAATATTTTCAATTCTAGATGAAATCCGAAAAACTTAACGACCGGAATCAATAGTTTACAATCCAAGAAACACATCCCAGTGAATTATTTCAGTTTTTTTTGTTTCACATAAAAATAACATGAGTTCTAAATAATGCTGTTTAAAATTTTTCTCATGGCGTTCAGTTCGGTCTGGTCGAAGCCAGGCCATATATAAGAAGAAAGATGTGAAGAAGAGATAATTTTGTATGGGGACCCTCCTTTCATAAAAAGTGAGATTCTTGAAACTATTATATAAACCATCTCTGGCCCATAAAACCCTCGGATACCAAATTTCACTTCATTCCGACCGACCATTCATACGTGATGATGTTACAAAGAAAACGCCTCCATTTATATATATAAGAAAAAAATGAGATAATTTTGTATGGGGATCCCCCTTCCATAAAAAGTGAGATTCTTGAAATTATTATACAAACCATCTCTGGACCGAAAAACCCTCGGATACCAAATTTCACTTCATTTCGACCGACCATTCATACGTGATGATGTTACAAAGAAAACGCCTTCATTTTTATATATCTTATGTATAAAAATGGAGGCATTTTCTTTGTAACAACATCACGTATGAATGGTCGGTCGTAATGAAGTGAAATTTGGTATCCGAGGGTTTTTGGGTCAGAGATGGTTTGTATAATAGTTTCAAGGATCTCACTTTTTATGGATGGTGGTCCCAATACAAATTCAACTTTATTTGTTACGATTTCCATAAGAATCTATTCGCGAGCACGATGCAGTTAAGGACGTATAGATAAAATTAAACATTTATTACGATTTATACTTTAGAAGGTAAAACGAAGTTTACCGGGTCAGCTAGTTTTTATATATATAAGATGTAGAAAAGAAATAATTTTGTATGGGGACCTCCCTTCAATAAAAAGTGAGATTCTCGAAATTATTATACAAACCATCTCTGGACCGAAAAACCCTCGGATACCATATCTCACTATAAAAATGGAGGCGTTTTCTTTGTAACATCATCACGTATGAATGGTCGGTCGGAATGAAGTGAAATTTGGTATCCGAGGGTTTTTTTGGGCCAGAGATGGTTTATATAATAGTTTCAAGAATCTCACTTTTTATGAAAGGAGGGTCCCCATACAAAATTATCTCTTCTTCACATCTTTCTTCTTATATATAAAAATGGAGGCGTTTTCTTTGTGACACCATCACGTATGACTTGTCGATCGTAATGAAGTGAAATTTGGTATTCGAGGGTTTTTCGGGCCAGAGTTTGTTTGTATAATAGTTTCAAGAATCTCACTTTTTATTGAAGGGGGGTCCCCATACAAAATCATTCCTTCTTCAAATCTTATATATAAAAATGGAGGCGTTTTCTTTGTAACAACATCACGTATAAACGGATGGTCGGAATGATGTGAAATTTGGTATTCGAGGGTTTTTTGGGTCAGAGATGGTTTGTATAATAGTTTTAAGAATCTCACTTTTTATGAAAGCGGGGTCCCCATATAAAATTATCGCTTCACATCTTCTTATGTATAGAAATGGAGGCGTTTTCTTTGTAACAACAACATCACGTATAAATGGTCGGTCGGAATGAAGTGAAATTAGGTATCCGAGGGTTTTTTGGGTCAGAGATTGTTTGTATAATAGTTTAAAGAATCTCACTTTTTATGGAAGGTGGTCCCAATACAAATTCAACTTTATTTGTTACGATTTCCATCAGAATCGATTCGCGAGCACGATGAAGTTAAGGACGTGTAGATGAAATCAAACATATATTACGATTACATAAGAAGGAAAAACGAAATTTACCGGGTCAGCTAGTACTTTTATAAATTGGCACAAAAAACATCAGCTGACTCGGTTCCACAGAAGAAACAAAAATGATGTTGAATTTTCAGTACAAAATATTCAATTATCTCATACAAACCTAAATGTTAAAATTTACTCATGTAAACGTTACTTAAAAATTCTGCAAAAAATCATGGATGAGTTTTGGACCAAAACGAAGCTTTTGAGACCCCAGGGTTTGAGAAATTCAAAAATGACCCCAAATCGACTCAGTCTAATGTGACATAGACAATTTTTTTTTATTTTTTAAAATCTGTTATTACATATTTGTTTTCTTTCAATACTCTAGAATAGTGATTTTCAAAGTGGTTAGTAAGCAAGTTTCTGTCTCTGTAAATCACAATCACAGATAGATTTTTTGTGAAAGATTTCGTATACGATCTGTATATTGATCTGGTTTTGTAACCCGAGCAGACTTCTATGACAAAATAATACCTAATTTTGATGTCATGCCTTGATAGAAAAATGTTGTATCACTTTTGCCTGGATGAAGTAGTACAATGCCAAAATTTGGGTCTCACTTTTCATCGAATCGATCGTTCAGTGTGACCAAAATCTTTAGATTGAATTTGATTGTTTATTATCGATTCGATGATATCTTAACGATGCCTAGTTTTGCTATAACAGAGAAATTAACACAAAGTTGGTTTTCCGTTATGTTTAAATTTCAACACTTAAAAAAATGATTTTCTGTATTAATCATAATACCTTAAAGATGCCTTATTTTTCAATCACCGAAAAATCAACAGTCAAAATGCGCGAATCATGACAGCAACGAATATGTTAGCTGTTTGTGTTTAGTTGGATTTAATTTTAAACACCTAAATAAATCTTTTTCATAACAGAAAATTTAATACCAAATCATGCTATAATTTTTCTCTCACTTTTCTACTCTATCGTAATAAATGAATCCTAAATGATGCCTTGTTTTGTTATCTTGGAAAAAACTAAACCAAACAGTGCTTTCGTTTTGGTCAATGCATTATTTAGGTATTGGTTTGGCATCATATTTCGATATATTTATGCAACAATGAAACCTGGTTATGCCATCGGAAAAAAACGCGATACTAAATTGTTATTAAAATCATTTTGACATTTTATCTCATTTTGATTACTGTTTGCTATCGATTCAGGCATCAAAAGCTGCTCGGGAAGTTTATTTTGGGTTGTAATAAAAAGCAAAAAGTTGGGATGGTAATGCCTGAAAATGGTAAAAATGTATTATATAAAAAAAATGCCAAAAAATTCTAACAAGTAGCATCTGTGTTGAAAGGCGTCACATATTTATTCGATTTTCACTAAAATAATGTAATCAAGTTTTTGGAACCTATTCAAAATTTCCAAGACCCGTGAAAGAAATTTAGTCTACTATTACCATAAATGGAAATTTGAAATCTATGTATAAAATTTCAAAAGCTTATGGTTTTGCAATGATTCCTATTAGCATTCTTTCTATTTTTTTCCAAAATTCGCTCAGGGGGGCGTTTAGCTCTAAAATTTAACAAAAGGGGGCGGTGAAGGAAAAAAGTTTGAAAACCACTGCTCTAGAACAAATTGTTTATTTGGCCTGCCAGGCAATCTCATATCTGAAATGAGGGTAGCCTGTTGAAAATGTTGGCCACTCATGATGTAGATCATGCTCTAAACGGTCGTAAAGGTCAAATTTAAAAAAATAAATAATCGAAAGTTACAGACTAGTAATGCAGGAATTGTAAATATAGCAATAATTTTTTTTCTTAATGTGCACATTGTTTCCAACTGTTAAAAATAAAGAAAAAAAACATGAATTGAAGGGTTAAACAGTATGTTCGCTTTTAAAAAATATTGATGAACATGAGCCTTTTTTAAACAATTCAACGAAATCTTGACGTTTTTTAAAAGATTAATGTATAGAAGAAAAAAATAGGACAAATATTCTAATTTGAAAATTCTCAAAAAACATGCTGCAACCAACCATTAAAAATTGGGCAAATATAATATATTCCTAGAGCCTGAATTTCAGTGTTAGTGGTTTAAGAAGGAGGAAACTTCAGGAGCATAGGAGGTGTAGGACAAAATCGTCTCTCGCAATTCCTAGCATCCCCAGGGTTTACCTTCCCAAACTTAAACTATCAAAAATCTCTCCACGTTTATAAGTGGATCGTAGAGATCTCTGCATCTAGCTGTTAAGTAAACGTGAGTCACTTTAAAAATTTGAAATATGTACTAAGGTAATTTACATCGTTTATTCCTTGTTTTGAGTTTGATAAAATAAATTCAGAGAATGCAAAATCAAAGAACTTGTGTTACAGAATGATTGATAAACGGTATATTTATAGGTATAGATGTTACAGGGTTCATTTTTTTAAAATTCACATTCCTCCTAATTCCCCTTGATCATTCTTTCAAATTTACCTTATTTTGGGTACGGAAGGGATCAACAGATATTTATAAATTTAAATTGTAGAACAAGTACCTAACAGTATTTCAACCAATAATTCTTAACACGCTCATTAACATCTCTTAACATGAGATATCTTACTCCTTATTAAAACATTATGAAAATAAGATGAAATAATAATGAAATGATGCAATGTGTCCTTTTGAGAGATGCCAGCGATGAATGCACTTAAGTATCAGCACGAATTCAATCTATATCGATCCTGTAAATTATAATTATCCTTGGAGCATTCATAAAGAGGATCTCATTGGGCACGAGCCTTTCTAGCAAGGCCCTTTCTATTTTTTTATTTTTCCAATGCATCGCTCATTCACTTTATTGTGCTCTCAAGCTAGGGGATATTTCCTATTAGACATACCTCGACCTAAATGTTGACGATGGGTATCCATTCATTTTACTGTACATCTTCACAATCTTCTATTTTTCAGCTCGCTACTTCCTTTTTGATATTCCGTAGCGTTCCGCTCATGTACGTACTACACTCATACACTAAAGTTATCACTCCCGTGTCACGGCTTGCTTGAATTGTCCTTCACTAGTCAGCAGCACCAGATTTTCTTCTAATCTGGAAACACCCTTCGACGATGTCCTATTCTCTTCCTTTTATTGGACCAAGGGCAGACAATTTTACGTGAAACTTTGAGTTTCCCAGACAAACGGAAAAAATAAGATTAATTGCAATCAACTTTCCTTCATTTGGATGCTTACACACCGATTTCAAGAGAAATCGATTCTTAAAAGAAATGTCACAAATTTTCGGAACTATTCGTAGAAAAAAAAGACGCTGAAAGGGGGAAAAAATCTAGCAGCGTTTTCCTCTTTTTTAAACACAGAGGCCAGAAATAAGATGTTCCCTTCTGCACGATTTCTGCAAAAGATGTTTAACACGACGCTTCACACCACAGATTGATTCGCTACGGCCAATTTCACGGGGTAGAAATTTGTTTGAAAATTCCGATATGGCTTTCCGTCCAGAAAATCTCTACTAAAACGCGACGACCGAAAAAACGAATCTGACTGATGGTCAGAGGTGCCAGGTGTCCTGATTTATCAGGATTTGTCCTGATTTTCGAGAGACCGTCCTGATTTTTCAAAAACTCTGGAGTTGTCCTGATTTTTGAAAATTTGTCCCTGAAATGTCCTGATTTTCATAAAACCTCTTAAATCTGATCAAATTTTGTAGTTCAACTATGAGAAAATCGAATAAGAAGGTTATAAAAAAGTTAAACCCATTTAACAGATGGTAATCTTCGGTTCAGATGATATTCAAATGGTGTTTTTCGTTACGAACTACCGACCAGCCAACAAGACGCGTACTGTTGTTGCATAAATCAAGGCGTTTACATCACCTGTATTGCGCCTTTATTTATGCAATCTAAGCAGAAATCCATGTTATTTTCATGAATCAAAAGGTGTCCTGAAAAATCCTGATTTTGAACTTTGCGTTGTCCTGATTTTTGACGAAACCACCTGGCACCCCTGCTGATGGTGGACTGACGGCTCACGGTAAGCAAGTGAAACTTTAATTTGGGTTTCAGGTTATGCAATGTGAGAAAACCCACCCTGTTTGTCGAATAAAAATTTAGAAGGACGCATATACTAATTTAGAAGGACGATTTATTAATTCGAGCATGAATGAAAATAAGAAATTTCGAAATGGTTCCTCCAAACCTGTTCAAAACTGAATTCGCAGAAAAGTTATGAATGTGTTTATTTCATTTCTTTTTGTTAAGAAAAAGGAAAAAATTGAAGCTTTGATAAAAAATATTTCGTTCAAGATTTCATTTGGATTTTTTAGATTTTTCGATCGGAGGGCTTTAGGTGACTTGACATCTGGCAAAAAAGATCGACTGATACATCACCCAAAAAAATCAATTTACGAACACGCCGCTTTGGTTGGAATTTGGGATCATAAAGCGGCTTTTTGGACCACGGATACATAGGTGCTCTTAACCTATACTTCTTGCCTTTGCAGAAACTAACCACAAAAACGACCGTTTTTCAAAAACAAAATATTTTTTTGCAGAATTTTTTGCCAAATATACTCACAAGAAATCTATAATGAAACTTGAATGGGTAAAAAGGTAAAAATGTGTTATGTGGTGAAAATTTCCGAAATGCAAAACAATGATGACGCCACTCGAATTCTAGCGGTTAGAATTCGGTCTGTTTTCGGTTCGATTTACATCCGCCTGCTCGATTACATGAATTACCTATTGTGTTTTGAAATTTGTCGTGTCGGGTCGATGTCAACAATCTATAAAATATTTTTTAAGCGTGTATTGTTTTTTTTTTTGTTTTCAGTCAAATTTTAAGGCCGCAGCATCGCAAATTTTCACGTAAATTGCTTCTGAACCAATAAATACTTGCTTGGCAATATTCAACGATGTCTAAAATAGTTCGCAGGGACATTTCTCCCATGTTGCAAGAGCTCCGTAATTTTCTATTGGGCGTAAGTTTAACAATCTTGTATTTATTATAGAGTTATTTCTCTACTGAGATTATATAATTCTAGCGAAAACATAACAACGCTTTACGTTGGGAGGATGGAATAGCCGCTAGGACACAACCGCCACCAAACTTACCAGAAGGACCGCACCACAAGTAGTATTTACCTGGTTATTTAAAACAAAACGACAATCTGTTTTTTTTTCTTTAAGATTATCGGCAAATCATTATTGTATTCGGGATGCTCGACGAGAAGTGGCTCCACCAATTAATGTGTCATCCCAGAAATTACTTGCGGACAAAAGGTAAGAATAATTCAACAGTCAGGTATTTTTCTAGAACAACAGAATTTATTCAGGCATAAATTCAAAAATGTATTTACAAATCGCCAGATGCTATTCGGCAAACTGCAAAATCTTTCGATTATTGTTTTTTGTACTGGTAACGGTTACAATGTTTTTTAAATTTATATTTTCTACCGAAAGATTTAGAATGTTAGAAATGAAATTTCTTATGAACAAACATTTTTGCTAACATTTCATGGATTTCTAGAACCACCTTGGAACATGTTATACCTACCTATTTCAAGTTTCACCTTACCTTCGACTATACCTTATTTCGATAACATGTGGTACCGAAAATGAGAAGAATTCTGATCAATTATGTTCCTTAATAGTCTGGAAAAAAAGTTTGATTTTCGCCCGAGCTTATTATTCAGGAAATCGAACAAGAATTAAATTGAACAAAAATTCAATTCTAATTTTTGTTTCTGAGTCCAACGACGGAACTTTTGAACAAATTACATCAAAATGAACTAGCGATTTGATCGCTGCTGATATGCTTCGGCATAAAAATAGTGTTACAAATGTTTTTCTTTTACTTTGCAAATTGATATTTTTAATTTTCCTGGCAAAAGCCAGGTCTCGATTTTAGGTTTTTTTTTAAATTTTTTTTAATATTTACTACTAGTTTATTAAAGGCCTTTTACATTTACAAAGATTGATTTTAGGTTGTGAAATAAAGGAAAATCAAATGCCCAGACTTGCCATATTTTACCTATTACCTAACACTCAGATTTGTACCAGATTTGTTGGAAAAGTTCTGGAATGCTTAACTACTAATAAAATTGCATTGCCTTTTCTAACATTTGCGGTATCTACCATACATCGCATTGACTAATTTGACGATACGAAAGAATAGCATCCGGCGTTTACAAATTTAAAAAAAATTTATATGCTTAATTAAAACACAATATATTAAAATCTCATAAAAACATACAATTTATAGCATTTATGAAAAATTATAATGGTAAAGTAGTAAGTATCACTTTCGTTATCAATTTTAGCTTTACTAAATTGCCGACTCCCGGAAGATCCTACGCCTGGGATAAGCATTAAATCTCGCCTGAACACTTTAGTGGAACTGTAAACGGAAAAAAATTCTAACCCAATGTAAATGATTAAAAAAATAAAATTTCCTGTTCCTGTTTCAATAATTTTTTTGAATAGATAAAATTTGAGAAAGCACCGAGTTTTCTAAAATATGTGGGTCGCAAACATTATTACACTTGTTTACAAAATTAAAAAAATCGTGAACTTTTTGACTAACCCATAATATTTCGAATGTAAAATCGGGCACTGATTCTGAAAATGGAATTAAAAAAACTCGCAGTTGAGCAGTTTTTGAGTTATGCTCAAAATAGAAAAAAGTACTCATGAATCGGCCTTAAGATGATATAGGTATTTATCTTTATCGAGATTCTAGGCCAAGCCAAATACCTCAACATCAAATTCACGGGTTTTAATCGCCAGCAGCGATCAAAACACATTAACAATTCACGCTTAATGCCCAAGGCAACCATTGCCTTGTTCAGAACTTGCTTGAATTGAGAACCTGATTTTCTGATACACCAATGACAAATCTAAGCATGTACCGCGTGAGATTTATCATGTTTTATTCTTTCAATACTCAAATTAGTAATTCTACTGTACACTGTGGTTCGTTGAATTATTTCATAAATTTATAAACATCATACCGAGATCCGAGTCCGAGGTATTTAAATCTAAGATCTAAGTACAAGAACATTTTTCTTTTTCCAAAATTTCAGTGCCTGATTTCACGTTTGAAATTCAGTTTACTTTGTTAAAAAATGCTGTAAACTAGTGTTATCGATAGAGTTAAGATCGGTAAGTTAAATCTGAGTCCGGAGTCAAAATGTTTTATATCAACTTTCTTCGCCGAAGTCCAATAGTTTGAGAGAAGTTGTTGAAAAGTGTGGTCTCAAGGAACGATTTCTGTCTAGTTCATAGGGTTATATTCCTATCACTGCCTATCAGTTAATTGGTTTGGGATTCAGGAATCAAAAGTAGCTTATGAGAGGTTTCATCCATTTTCCGAAATAGCACTCATTGCAATAAGCTTATTTTACTCTCATTATTTTATCTTATAAGTTAGAATTCAAGCCGGGGTTTACCTTTTTTTAGCATTTTTTAAAGCCGATTTCACCTTGCAAGATTTTGGTAAAGTTTTTTAAACGGTAGGAACAAACCTTTCTTATAACCATTTTTTCGAAAAAACAATAGCTTACTTTTATTTGGGAAAATTAAAGGGATTTTTTCTTTCATAAATTATTCAGTTATTGCCAGTTATAATTTCTTTATTAAAACTTCCTTCAATTATATGCAGGCCTATAAACATTTCAAAGACGCATTTCATTGTAAATCACAAACTTGATGCTTACAACAAACTTGGGAAAAATAAATCAATGCATTTGTTTTTTTTTTTCTATTAAAAATTACAAGTTCAAATTGATAAACTGAAACGTATTATGTAGTAGCTAGTTGATTTATTTCTCCCATGATTATTGGCCACTATCTGCAGTAAATATTGGGGTTCAATGCACATGCACGATATTCATAAATATATTATTCAAACTAAATATGGCTGTATTGTTATTGCGCGTTTAGATTGCACTATTGATGACTGTTTGCCTTTCTGTTCTATGGACGTTCTGTGATGCAGTTGCATGTTTTGTTTTCGTATGAACTGAGTTTAAAGATTGTAAATCATTGACAGTGTCTATTATTTCTGTAACGTTACTGAGTATAATTTCTATCTAGTAGGAAAGATATTACTTTTAGCGAGTTATGTGTATATAGTTAGTATAGGTTGTTAATTAAGGTTTTCAAAATTTCATGCTAGATTTTCCTTCTATCGTATAAGTCTTTCTGCTGCGTTCAGTTGTCTTTTGTGTTTTCGATCAACCTGATTCGTGACCATAGTTTCATTAACTCATAAACGAGTTTTTTTTCTAAAACAAACAATTAAAAGCACCTCTAGAATGATAATAGTGTTTTATAGTCTTACACGCAGGATAATTCGCTCGACTTTTGATGTCTATGATGGCTTGAGATTATGTCAGAGAATATGTCAATTGATTTAACAGCAGTACCATTTATTGCAATTTTGTTTATAACAGATGCTTACATTAAATTTATATTGATTTAAAAAATAGTTTATTCTCACGAACAGACAAAGCTATTGCATAGCTAGGATTGTATGTAATAACAGTGAAACGATAGATTGAAGGAAACATTTTGGAACCTGTGAAATAAAATGCAAAACGTTAGCTTTTTTACAATTGATTTAAAATTTAAAACAAAACTATCTCATGTCTCGAATAAAATATTAGACAAATTGTGTGTCTTCCAGCCAGAAGCTACCAATTTTTCCAGTGTATTCTCGACCAATACCAGTGAATTCTCGAGCCATATTTGAACCGATCTGATGAACATTTCTTATTTTTAAAAATCAAACGTTATATTTTTAAAATCAATTTTTACATTCCAGTGACTTTTACATATGCTTGGAATTTCTTGATAATTTTAGATCAATTTTCCAAAGCTACTAAATATTGCAAATACCTACTATCAAATCTCACTACACCGTAGCCTGTGATATAGTTCTTGATCGAGCAGTTGGTAACGTACTTATCAAATATATTGTGCGACATCGTCAACAAATCACGCATAACTTACTTTAGTTTTAAACAATTATACGCGGAAAATCCAATA
This sequence comes from Uranotaenia lowii, assembly GCF_029784155.1. Classification (NCBI taxonomy): domain Eukaryota; kingdom Metazoa; phylum Arthropoda; class Insecta; order Diptera; family Culicidae; genus Uranotaenia; species Uranotaenia lowii. The sequence continues at coordinate 21,652 of NW_026598624.1, forward strand.
ACGAAGCTAGACTTTAGCACCGACAACGTTCAATGACCGATTCCGTCTGTGTCAGTATAATCCTGTGTTTGAGCGAACCGGTGCAGGAATTTTGGACATCCCTTTATCGCGGCGTGGCGATATGACTGAGGGTATGTCTTTGCAGTTGGCGCCTTCTGAAGCGGTAGATACGGAAGAGCTCCGTTTCGAGAGCATCTTTGGCGAACTGCTCATATTCCGATCGACCAATCCATTGTTGTTCACCCAAGCTGTGGTGAAATCATCATATTCATTAGTTTCATTGGTTGACCCATTTGTTGACGGCTGTGGCCCGACGGAGTATTTAGAGAGCAATTTCTTAACTTTTTCTATCATTTGAGAGTCATTTTGGGCACTAGCTGCTGCTTCCATGAGCTGTTGCGCAAGAGCAGACGATTGGATACATTTACTGGGAGAAGTATTTACGGAGTTACTGGGCTTAGTTCGCCTTCCGTTTTTGTCATATTGAGATGTTCTGGCTGGCGAGTTTCGAGACAATGCCGGGTTCGAGTTATTGACTTTGGTGTCGAAGGTATCCGCCGTCAGAGCTGGGCGTTGTTTTGTGGTCCTGCCACTCCATGTGTTATCTTTGTTGTCTTTATCATTTGTTGGGGTAGCTTTTCGCACCGATCGATAGGTTGGAATTTTTCGGTTCAGAGACGAAGTTTTGTCTTGGGGTTGCATTGAGCCACCGTCAATGCTTTTACGTCTCGTAGGGGTTGGAGATGCTGGTATTTTAGTTGCTGTGCTTTTTGGATTAACCCCTTCATATAAGTTCTCTGAAAAACCAGTCTTCCGCAATCCGGTGCTGCTGGCAATATCGATTGTGATATTGTCATCAGTTATGAAAACTCCTGATTTGGCAAACTGATTATCAGACTGTGGAACAGAATCTACAGCATCCGTGAGCTCGCCTATCTTTTCGATATCGTCTGAACGTGCAGTAACTTCATCAGAAATGGTTGTCGAATCATCGTCGTTAATCTTTGAATTACTGTCGTCCGTTGGCGTCACTTGAATATCCGAAGAATTTTGTTCGAGATGCGCTGGAAAAAATAAAAACAGCGTAAGTTCTGGTTAAGAAATAATCAAAATCAAAACTTGACAGTTTACCACATAAATCTGCATCTTCGTTCGAGGCCTGGCTGTAGAGAGACACCCGTTTCTGTTGCGTTAGGGTAGCACCGTTGTTCGATTGGATGACTCCCAGACTCCGGTAACCTTCGTCGCTTATTTCGCTTCCATTGTCACTAATGTTTTCGTATTTGTTGCTTTTGTCATCCGGATTGGCAGACGACTCAGTCTTAATATCGTTTGCAGTTGTCGAAACGTTTCGATCGCATTCAAAGTGGACGGTGTGCTGGTGATGAGAACCCGTAGCCTGCGCGTTGTTGCCACCGGGCGCTGTCGTCTTTGTAAGTGAATTCGAATCCAGCGAATTCTGCTTTTTCTTCTGCATCTCCAGTCGACGGGGACTTGGAGACATTGAACGACGACTCAAACTTGGCGAGGCAAGGTATCCTTTTTCGGAAGTCTGTGAAATGGAAACATAAGCATGTATTTAAATCAATATTTCTTGTACTGTGACTTTTTTGGTCGAAAAACCCAACCGGGGTCTGAACTCTAAATTTCATAAGCAAAAGTTGCGATTCGATGGGCTTTTCAAAGAACTTTAAATGACCTTTTTTGGTTCTCAATTGTACTAATTTCGAATTCTTTTATGTGTGGTAGAACACACTATCTCCTGGTAGTATCGTAGACACTGTTTCCTATTGGTGAAGCTTTAAGGATTAGAAAAGTTCTTTACCGCAGTGGATCTCGTAGGAAAAGAGTATTTTACTGTACAGGGATACCCTCGGGCTAGAGACGGCCGGGCGAGCTACTTGAGTCGCGTCGGTATCGTAGCGTGAAAGAAGCCTCAAGCATAAAGGAAGTCCCACACGATGTGCGGTAAAATTCTAGGGTTGCTGAGTCAAGAACAAGAATAAAGGCAGGATCGCCGCCTGTACCATCGAATAGAAGGCGTCCGAACACACTGTTGAAGCTACAAAGTTAATGAATCATCTACAACTTTGCAGATGCCGTGGATATGCTGCCTGCGAAAGTTAGATAATTCCATCTCGAGGAGTACTCTAGGAGTGTCGCGTCGGGAAGCTGTGAAGATAAGACTCGACCTTTTTCGAAGTAGATATTACCACCCGACTAGTAGGCGAGTGTTTTCCCTACTAGCATAGCAACCATTAATCACTAAGGAAAATCAACTAGTGAAAATTTATTTCATTCCAGTTTTGCCTTTCTACTCTACTTTTGAAAAACAACTTTTTCATTTATGAAAGTACAACATTTGGGCGACGAGGATTGAAGAACGTACGTTTTCAATCAACGAAAAATGGCACCACCAACCGAAAAAAGCTCAAGATTGCTTGATCATCATGGAGCCAAGTCGTCAAATGGCCGACCAAAACCGACAGATGGCGAACAAAACGCTCGTTTGATGGCTATGATGGAACGGTTCAATAAACAAAAAGCCTCCGTCCGGCCAGCAAGCGGTCCAGAATTCATCATCGAGTCATTGGTGTCAAACATTAAGGAGTTTTGCTACGATCCCGAAAACGGTTTGGTATTCTATCGATGGTTCCAGAAGTATTTTCGTAGAAACTCTTACACGACGGTGTCTTGTCCGAATCAATCCCGCTAACTGCTGGAGTGAGACAAGGATGTATTTTGTCACCGCTGTTTTTTCTCATCGTAATCTTGGTGAGATCTTGACTGGATCGATTGACTGTAGACCAAACCAAACCGAGGATTGCCGTGGAATCCTTCAACGATGGAGCAACTGAACGACCTCGACCTGGCAGACGATATTATTTTGCTCGCCCAAACACAACAAGACACGCAGAGCAAACTCGACGACCTCACCGAAAGCTCCAAGGCAGCAGGTCTCAAAATCAGTGTCGGAAAGACCAAGTCGATGGAAGTTATTTCGTTCCAATTTCGTGGTAGCTGGACAACAGGTTAGAAAGTGGAGTGCTTCCAGTATCTTGGTAGCCAGATTACGCCTGATGGTGGTACCAAGAAGGACATCGAAACCCGGATCAGAAAAGCCCGATTGGCGTTTGCGAGTGCGTCAAATCCGTATTCTTGTACGGGTGTGAAACTTGGTGCACATATGCGGGGACGACGCGAAAACTGCAAGTTTTTGTTAATTACTGCCTGCGGAACATCATCCGCCCTTGGTGGCCTGGCAACTGGATCGCAAACGTGGAACTTCATCGCCGGTGTCATCAAAAGGCACTGGACATCGCGATTTTTGAACGTAAGTGGAGATGGA
>NW_026598625.1:0-25000 GCF_029784155.1 Uranotaenia lowii
CAATCGCCAGTTCATAGTTATTATAGTTTTCCTTCAATGTTAAATGATATTGTTATCTCCGGAATGGTAAGTTCGATTTGATGTTTTTGGTATGAACGTTGAATATATTTGTAAACTAAAATACATTATTTGTTTACTTTTCAGCAAGCTGACGAAAGGTCGAAGATTAAGATGCGGCAAAAAAAACTTTGATGGAGCCGTCTGTTGATGCGCTGCTGATGGTGACCATGAAGAATTTAATTTTAAACAAATTTGGCAAACAATAAAGTGAATGTTTTCAGCATGAAATATCGAGAAATTTTCTTATTAGAAAGTGATTTACTGTTTCCATAAGAATCTCTTATGAAAAGCAACAACCTCTCATTGAAGTAGGCGTTCATCTTCAGAATTCATTCGCGTCATAAGACAATCTTATGAATTTCATTAATTTTTCTTATGGCGCCACTTCATAAGAGAATCTTATGGCATACATAATAGTATTTTTCTGAGTGTACTCGCTCTTATCTTAATAACGCGGTCCTCAACCGGCTTCCATGCGCTTTGACGGTTTAAGTCAAACTCGATTTCTTCAGGATTGCTCAGCCCTCAGCCGGCATCATCAACATCAATGGCGCTTTAAAGAAAATCAGACTCGCTCTTTTCTTCCGCGGATCTCAGATGACATCATCTTCATAATACTTAACGCTTTGACTGAAGTCAGACTCACTGTTTTTTGTACGGTCCTCATAGCCAGCATCATCATCAACATCATTGCCGCTTTGATCGAAGTCAGGCTTGCTCTTCTTTTCTTTTGTCTGGCCCTCAGCCAGCACTATCAGCATCATCATTGGCGCTTTGACCGAAGTCAAACTCGCTTTTTTTTGTGCGGCTCTCAGCCAGCACCATTCTCAACATCCTTTTCTGCGGCCCTCAGCCAGCATCATTCTCATCATCCTGTTTTAGTGCGGCCCTCAGCCAGCATCACTATCATCTTCTTTTTTTTGTGCGGCCCTCAGCCAGCATCATTACCATCTTTTTTTTTCTTGTGCGGCCCTCAGCCAGCACCATTCTCATCATCCTCTTTTTTTTAGTGCGGCCCTCAGCCAGCATCATCCTCATCATCCTCTTTTTGCGGCCCTCAGCCAGCATCATTATCATCTTCTTTTTTTTTTCGTGCGGCCCTCAGCCAGCATAATCAAAATCATCATCATCTATAAAGCACAGTCCTCAACCGGATTTTTATTGGTATTGGTGACCTAGATTTGCTCTTCTCTAGACAGCTCGAACTCCGATCGGTGGAACATCTCACGACAACGTAAGCAACCAACTTCGCTCAACATCTGATACACGCGTTTCTCTATAAGCCGCCATTTTCAAAATGTATTCACCAAAATTTAACACCAAACATTCGGTTTATTTGCCACGTAACGCATGCGAAAAAAAAAACACTCCGTTCAATTTTATTTTACATACTTCATCGTACCGACTGCGCCAATTGTAGAATCCGCGGGAACAATCTAAAACCATCCAACGATCTTCACATGTCTGTGGAAGGATTTATCACTGTCCTACATCAACATTCGTCAGCAACTAACACTTAATGTCAAGTCGCTTCCAGAGCTACTTGATTTCCCCGACGCTCTCTTGTCTCTTACTATCTGATTCTCTCTCGGTCTAATAGCAGGGGAAATAGGGAGCTAATGTAGAACCAAGTACATCCAAATTCTACACTGGACTTATCCGATCATCGATCGTTCTATTCATCGCTAAAATACAGATCACCTCGCACGATGTTTGCTGTCAAAACAGTGCAGCACTATCATCAAATTGGAATCTCATCATTAAGCGATGCATACGGCGAATTATGTTGGGCTAGGATCAGGAGTGAATGGTTCAGGCAGTGAACGAGTGATACATGTACATCATTAGCAAATGTTGTTTGATTTTAAACATAGCCAATTAATAAATTTATTTAATTTTACAGCTTTTTTTTACTACAGTAAGAATAAAATCAAACTGTAGTTGTGTTTGTGATGGAAAGATGGTCACTGCCGCCGTCTTTTCAATTTCTAATCAGCCAGGCGGATACTGAGTGAGTGATATTCAGAATGGATCAGTTGGTATCTCACTCATCTCCGATATGCGATGTTTGCAAACCCGATGATTCTGAATGATTGGACTCGGTTGGCATTGCTGAGTAGAGCGCTGATCGAGATTGCATACCAGTCAGGCGAAGCAGTTGCGAGAGGCGCTGTCCCATTATACAATCAGAATGTATCCAACAGGAAACGCATCCTGAGTGTTTATTTTGATTGATCTTCGGAACATTGAGCGATTTGAAGAAATGCTATCCCAGTTAGGAATTGCCACCCAACTTTAAAAAAATAAAACACGCAATTTCTACGATAAAATCAGTGTGGTCAGTGTTATAACTATATTCCATTTTATTGTATCTAATCTCTGCGAAAATAATATGTTATGTTTTCTAACTGATTTTGGCTGCGGCCCTCTACTTTATAGAAAATTTTTAATGCGGCCCGCACACTTAAACGAGTTTGACATGCCTGTTATAAAGGATTTATGTTCGTCTAGACACAAAACACACGATTTTATTACAGGATACAACACTTAATGTTCTCACTTAACTGAAAAAGGGTTTAGGATTACCTTTTTTTTGTCGACCGGTTCGATGTAGCCCATCTACAGGACGATGTCCGACTGCAGATTACTTGAAGTCAAATAAGATGGGCAAAATCGAGTCCGAAACCGCGGTCGACAAAAAAGGTAATTTTAAACCCTTTTCCCGTTAAGTATACTTAACGGAAAAAGGGTTTGAAATTACCATTTTTATCGACCGGTCTTATAAAAACGTTAAGTGTCGTATCCTGATGTAATACGTCGTGTGTTTTGTGTCTAGTAAAAGTTCTTACGTAAGCACATGTGAGGAATGGATGAAACATAATACATGAAGTTCTGTTTGTACATTGGTGGTTACATTTGGCAACCCCTCGTTACGTCAAAACACGGCTAGCATCTCTACTATGTCTTGCATTCGAACTTACACACACAACTGTCAACTCCTCAGTTCGTGTAGCATCACCGTCTCGACCAGAAGCGTTCACGGTCAACAGCAAGCGCCGAGCCGGTTTTGGGTTGTAAGTGACCCGGCAATCGGAGATTTCCTGTTGAGTGACAATCCAGTGTTTTACAATGGCGATCCTGCCAGGAGCCACCAACAAGGTGAAAATAGTCGTGAACCAAATAAAGGCAACCGAAAGTCAAGGAAATCTCCGATTGCTTCGATAAATTTCAAAATGGCGATCAGCGTCTAAGTGAGAAAAAAACCTTTTAGCTCGGGTGTTGTGGCATGAAGCCCTTAGTTTTTTTTAAATATAATTAAGCTATTTAAAAATAACTTATTCGAAAAAGGCGGTTGTGAATCAAAGAGTGATTTCCGTATCAAAGGTGCAACCCACAATCACTATACGCGGTGAGTATTTATTATGTGAACTGAAATCCGAATTTTTCTTCACTGCTAGAAAGCGTTGTCCTATGGTAGGTATTTTTGCATGCCAGTTTAGACTAGCTCAGTATAGGCGATGATCGCCAGTTTAGGACTTTAAGTCCAGTCGAGGCAATGATTGCCAGTTGAGGACTCTCAGTCCAGTTTAGGCGATGATCGTCAGTTGAGGACTTTAAGTCCAGTTGAGGCAATGATTGCCAATTGAGGACTTCCAGTCCAGTTTAGGCGATGATCGCCAGTTGAGGCAATGATTGCCAGTTGAGGACTCTCAGTCCAGTTTAGGCGATGATCGCCAGTTGAGGACTTTAAGTCCAGTCGAGGCAATGATTGCCAGTTGAGGACTCTCAGTCCAGTTTAGGCGATGATCGCCAGTTGAGGACTTTAAGTCCAGTCGAGGCAATGATTGCCAGTTGAGGACTCTTGGTCCAGTTTAGGCGATGATCGCCAGTTGATGACGTTAGGTCAGTTAGGCAATGATTGCCAGTTGAGGACTCGTAGTCCAGTTTATGCGAAGATCGCCAGTTAATGGGTTATATTGTTTGTTTTCCTCTAATAGATATTTGGTCTTAGAAAATAAATAGAAAGCTTAAAGCACGTTTCAGTTAGGAAGGAACAAAGTATTCAATACTAACGATTAGTTGTCAGTTAAACTTTTGCCCATCTCTATTCCCTCATTGTTCACGGAGTATCCAAAAAGATTTTCATAGATTATGTTAACATTCGAAGAGTCGAAAGCCCGAAAAGACGTTCTCATCAGATATGAAACGCTATTACACTTCCGGGCTCTCAGGGAGATTTGTTGTCTTGTAGCAAAACAATTCATACAGCCAATAAGGGCAAATACGCTTTTTCGAGTTTGGATCAGGAAATAACGCCAGCTGTAATGAAAGTTTTGATCAGGAGAGTACGCCAGCTAGTACCAATATTTCGAGTTTGGATCAGGCAAGTACGCCAGTTGAAGCGAAAGCTTAATTCAGGCTAGTACTTATAGCTAACACTATTCGGACGAGTACACCAGTTTACATAATAGCGACCAATTAAATCTCTGCCCAAGCTTACCATGTATCGATTTGTATAGTTCACAGAGTACTAAGTAGACTATCTTGAAAAATATAAGTCCAGAGGTTTAACTTTTTACTGTGAGATGTCAGGTTGTAGGGAATAAAACATCATAGTCGGCTCATAAACAGTCAGAGAGGAAAGGGTTTGGTTGATATGACGAATGCTTCGGCTGTAACAACATATCAGGTAAAATGTTGTGTAGTGTAAGGTAAAAATAGTAACGCCTCCGATCAAGAAGATTCAAGTACCTATTGTAACTATAATAACTAAACAAAGCATGACCTCGTTGCAAGTATCAAATTTGGCAGAAACCGAAGTAGAATCACTAGGAATGTGATTTTGTTATTTTAGACACTTTGGCTTGGAACGGCACTGTAGTTCGACCGCAAGAAGGGGCATCGCCACAACATAGACAATTTACCCCAATTTACCATAACGGAATTGTCTGAGAATTTACCTTTCCGCAATTTAAGTTGACTCGTTAGGATACAACATATCCTCTAATAGGTCCACTGCTATCAGCAGCTGAGCAAAAAATCGTAATTCGGTATCCTTTAATCGTCCCCAGCTCTGCTATATTCCACATCTAACTACGGGTCCAGGTGGATCGGCTGTCGTTTCTGGTTTATTAAATTTTCAACATGTTCCGAAACATTTACCATGTTCGAAAACTCTCTACTGACATAGCACACACCTAACCGCTGAGTTCAGTTTCGCAAAACTCTTTTTGAAATTATGCTCACTCTGACCGCTCATATCGAACATAGGTGACAAACAAAAAAATCAGCAAACGTTGGTGGTACTTTTGTTCGAGTCGTGGTTTCGGGTTCGACCGAGCAAACATAAGTTGAATCGCGAGACAGCTAGTACCCTAATTGATCGTATGCTATGATTTAGAAAAATACTAATTGTTATCATCAGACCAAATTAAACCGAACACATGGTTTCGTTTCTTCAGCCTTCGCTGCAAATCAGAAGCTTGAAATTGTTTTCGATGCACGGCTCAACTTCCCCCGAGTGGGCCTCGTTTCAAGCCTAAAAGGGTTGGTAGCGCCAGATTTCTAGAACGGCTTTTTCCAGAGGTAGTAGTTGTCGAGTCGGTAGAATGATACGGTCCTGAGGCCCTGCCGAGAATGTTCAGCCAACTTAAGGAAGGACACAGGAAGCTCGAAGCAGCTTATTTTCGGTCGTGACGCGATGTGAACAATATTGCTTTCAACTGGAGTATGAGCGGGAAATTTTCACTATTTGTTCGCGGACGATGTCGAGGTTTCTTCGGAAACTCATATTGTATCCTGCTTTCCTGAGGGAATTGCCTTGATTGGCCCAGCAACATAGCAGACCTTTTTGTAAAAGTTTTAGAATTCAGTCCGATCTTGACGTGAACAAAAAAAAACATGGTGTGTTTACATTTGTTCACACGAAACGAGGCTGAAACTTAATGTTTGGGTTTTATGATACCCTCTTATACACGGTGCTCCATTAGAACTCAGGTTTGATTAGGTAACTGAACTGAAGTGTGCAGAAGAACTCAAAATTGTGATTCGAAGGTTTCTGAACTGATAATCAAAAGTAACACTGCAAGTTTAACCAAACGAGATTAGATAACTAAATGGATGCGATGTTAAGAGAATAAATTCGATCGCCAAAGTTGAAATTTTTCAAGATGCAAATTTTTTGGTCGATAAACAACTGCAAGATATATATCGTTTGGGTATTCAACCGCTGATTCATAAAGTAATCGTTAGATTAAAACCACTTAAAACGTCTTTTGGTGTTGTTCCAAATATGGACAAACCATAAAATATAAACAGGAAAAAGTTTTAATTGCTAGTAGATCCGGTAGCAAGTTTAGGCTTCATGATTTAATTTTGATTTTTGATAATGTAATGTGTACATGTTCACGGATGAGGAATATCGCTTCCAATGAATAATTAAAATCCAACAGGTAGGATTGATCATTTTGTTTGGGTGAGAATTAATCAGGTTCGGTTGAGGCCAAGGTTGATCGTAGATATTCTTCCTCAACAGAACGATTTTTTTTTTCAATTATTGCTTCAAAACTAAAAAAGGGTTGATCAACTGAATTCAATGACCAAGAATTTGGACGGTCTATTTTACATCTGTTTTAAATTAAAAATTCAATATTAGGTGAGGAGTTGGGCGTTTAGTTACAAAATTGGTTGAATACATATCACAACTCGCGGATAAATTGTGTGAGGCAGTGCGGTATTTTTTTTGTTTGTCATTTTTTTTTGGAGTAGAAGGGGAATGTGAGGAATGGATGAAACATAATACATGAAGTTCTGTTTGTACATTGGTGGTTACATTTGGCAACCCCTCGTTACGTCAAAACACGGCTAGCATCTCTACTATGTCTTGCATTCGAACTTACACACACAACTGTCAACTCCTCAGTTCGTGTAGCACAGTGGTTTTCAAAGTGGTCCCTACAGCCCCCTTGGGGGCGATGAGAGCTTCCAGGGGGGCGGTGAACTCAATGTTGAAATTTGGGGGGCGTTGGAAAGGCTCAGGGGGGCGGTGAGGTCGTAATCCACATTTAAACCAATTACGAAACAACATAGATTTGGAATAACAACGAGTAAGTTCGATGCAAAAAGTGAAATTACGTTACAAAACTAGACATCAGGTTGAAGACTAAAAGATTTATGATTTCACAGAGCTGCAAGCAAATTTTTTGTTCCAGTATCTCAATAATTATTTTTTAATGTACATACATAACTAAAAGATTTTTTTTAAATTGTCACTGATTTTATATGGGTTAAACTAAAACAAGAATGATTTTAGATGGCAATGCTTGATAATCTTTAAAATGTCTCCAAAAATCTGATAAACAGAAAATACATTTGAAAAAAATCTGTATTCAAAGGCGATATCTGTGATTTAGTGATGGATTTTTTTTTAAGAAATTGTGTAAGATAAGAGGATTTGATGGATAAAAGAATTTTTATTTTAAGTTCTTATTTGTTCATCTCTATTTCATTTGATGCAAAAAAACAATTGTGCCATTTGCCATGTGCCATTAATCTTTTCGGTTATCACGAACATTGCCTTGATTTAGTTATTAGAATCTTTTTTAAACTTTAAGACCCGTGAATGCTGCATAGCTTTGAACAGGACTCAAATTCAGATATCGAGAAGTAATACTATTCTCACGTTATTTTACCGGCTTTACAGTATTTGTATTCAATAACGCAATTTAGTTTTCAACACTAAAGCAAATTAATGGTAAATAGAAAATTTTGTTTACCAATATTTAAGATATATGATTTGATATCAAACTTATTAATCAGTTTAAATAAGTGTCCAGGAAACTTTACATAGAATTAAGTGTTTACTGGAGGTTTGAAGCAATATGAAACCCTTGGAACCAAATGGGTATATGTTAAGGTAGCCAGATTTCCCGGATATTTATTGAAAAAATCATCAAAAGTCCGATCCGGCCCGGTTGCCCGAAATTATTCACTTCATTTGTCAAAACAAACTGAATAAAATCAAATTTTGTTTTTGAAATTTTCATTTATGCTTTCAAATTGAATTTTTTTTGAGCAAATTTTAAGGAAATTACCATGAAAAGTTTTTTGAATGCCTGAATAAAAACTGCTGATAAATGATGACGAAAAAAAAATTTTTTCAAGTTTTTTTTTCTTGATTTTTTGTTAAGAAATTCCTGGGTTTTGAGACAATTTACCTGGATATTATCCGGGTTTTGGTCGACAATTTTGAAATCAAATGCCCGAATTTTCCAGGTTCTTAGATAAATTATCTCGGATTTGTCCGGCTCGGGTACGTGCTAAAAGCGAATAAAAGCAAATTTCGAGAAAACACGCTTTCAATTTGTCATGTTTACCAATTTTCCATATATTTAAAAAAATGCTCTTTTTTTTCGAATAAAATAGTATGCAAATAAAATTCTAAAAATCTGAAAAATCATGAAATATAGTTCGAAATGTAAGAATCGATTGACATTATTAAATCAAAATCGACCATTTTTACACTTATTATACTCTTTTGGCTCTGAGGACCTCATATAAATTTTAATGAAATTTTAGTTAAGCCTTACAACAACATCAAGTCAAAAGCTTATAGCTTTTTAACTATCCAAATTTTCATTTTTTCAATAGATTTTCTGAAAATTTGCTTAGGGGGGCGCTGAGCTCGAAAATTTTGCAAAAGGGGGCGGTGAGTGAAAAAAGTTTGAAAACCACTGGTGTAGCATCACCGTCTCGACCAGAAGCGTTCACGGTCAACAGCAAGCGCCGAGCCGGTTTTGGGTTGTAAGTGACCCGGCAATCGGAGATTTCCTGTTGAGTGACAATCCAGTGTTTTACAGCACATACCATTTAAAAGATCAGTTCTCAATATGGTGGGGATCCAACAGTTTGTGCATAAAGACAAAAAAAAACTTAGCAATGGAGAAGCTGATATTCATTTCGTAAGTAATAGAATTCTGTTGTTTGGCTGCTATTTACATCTTTGTTTTTTTTCAACAGAATTTAAAAATGAGGCACCTGAGACGGCCAAGCAACCGCTAATGAAAAAAAAACATTTTTCGACGAATTTGTGTTCAATAAATCAAGGGAAGTGAATTGTTGAAATTGGAAATTGTGGTGCCCTTCCATTTTTCTTCACCAATGCAAATATTAAAAATATTATGTTTTAATTACTCTGACATTTGACTGACATTAATATCCAGAAATATTAAAAAATAACAATTCCAATTATTTAAATTTATGCACCCGAATAATTTCTTGGCGTGTAATGATCCAATGCATAAAATTTAATAACCGAAATACTATTTTGTTCAAACAAACGCTTTGTGATTTGTGCGTTTGAGTCCCAACTAAACGGGTATGAGCACGTGCTAGATTCTTCAGTTGCAAAATGCCGCTCAACTTGACAGATTCCATTCTTTTCGAATTTTCAAATCATCTTTAAAAAGGATGGAATCTATACCAGCAAAGAATTATTAAAGGGAATGTGCATTTGTTTTGTATGCTATGGTCAATAATGCACATTGACCATAGAACTAATACGAAAATCAAATGATTTTCGTTTGCTTTTTCTTATTATTTCTGCTTTGCCTTTACGTCCCGGCTCAAACTTTTTTTCTGGCCACCAGATGTCGCTTCCATAACATTCCTCACTCAGAAATGAAAATAATATAAAAATTATTAGTTTACAGATATTCGGTTATTTCTCTGACGATAATAAACTGAAATCACTAAAAAATACTGACTCACGATCATTTTTGGCCAAGAAACGATCCAATGCATAAAATTTAATAACCGCTAGATATTTCTTTCCAAAACAAACGCTTTGTCTTTTGTAATTTGAGTCTCTGCTAACCAGTTTGTGAGTACGTGCTAGATTTGTCAGTTGTGATTGCTATGGAGCGAGAAAAGAAAGAGTTAGGAAATTGTGATAATTTTGTTTGTTAAAATCGAACGCAATCGGGATGTTATGGTAGTGTTTAAATATGCAGGGGTTGTAATTTGGAAGATAGGCGAGTTCTGTGTTAGTAATAAGGTGGAGTGCAAAAGATTTAAAAGCGTACCGGAAAAGTTTACAAAATAGTGAAATCGAAGAAGTTGTCGCCGTAGATATTTCTCAAAATTTTAATTACCGGGATATTTCTCGACGAGAAATATTTCAGTTATTACACGGTGAGAAATAACTCTGTTAGTGGGCACGGTGGAGCTTGAAAAAGCATGAAAAATAATATTTTTATATTTTTTTCATTTCTGAGTGCTCCCATTTCTCAATGCATAAATTTTAATCGCAGAAATATTTCTCAGTGAGAAATATCCCAGTTATTACACCATGAGAAATATCCTTGTGCGTAAAGAGGGAGAAACGTGAAAATACCTAAAAATTAATTGTTTGATATTTTATTTATTTCTGAGTGAAAGGTTACCTCTGGTTTGCCTCCAGGTGAAAAAAAATACGGTATAAGTGAATTCTGCTTGCTGCGCGACATCTGCTACCTGAAATTCACGTACACTGCAAAAAATCCACACTTAGAGTATATGTTTCTTCACACATACGTGCCTTAATTTCCTCAACCATATGATACTAATAAAATTTATGTTTGAGTATTAGCTTGTACTGGAATGATCTATGAAGTTTATTAGTTGACACATATCTTTTATAATTATCATCTTTGAAAAGTTTCACACATTCAAAATGGCTGCAATTGGGAAAAACTAAGGGCCGTAGAAGCATGCGGTTTTGTTTGAGCCAAATTTAATCTTTTTCCTTCTCTGTAAGTGTGCTACACATCTTTATTACACCGTTGGCTTGAGGAGCGATCGGCTCTTCAAAGCTATCAAAACGCAGGTAAGTTAAGAATTTTATTTTCGTGGATCATGTAAAAAGTGCATTTTCTTTCAGATAAAAAAATATCAAAACTTCTGTTTCGGATTTGGATTGGAGCTTGAAACAGAAAACTCGGACGATGGTCCACCGATAAAAGATAGCAGCAGTAGAGTGTAAATTTTGGTGAATAAATTAGTTACCTAGTTTTTTTTAATATTTTTTGTTATGATAAATAAACAACAACATAAATTTCAAAAACATCACAAATGACTGCATCTTTAAACGCCGAAAAGTAGAATAGAAATACATCTAGAAGTAAAAATTTGCTGCCTACTTTTAGGCGATTTTCGGGCTGAAATATTTCCTGAACATATGTGTGGCACATGTTTTTTAATTGGGAGACAAATTGCAAAAATCTATATAGGCTGACACATAGCCCCAATGTGTCGATTTCGTTGAGTGTAGGTTTCACGTGATTTCCATGGTGGCAAAAATCTGTGTACATTTTCACGTTGTATTGTGTGAAGAATTCTTTCGGTGTGTGAAATTCGATATCGAAAGCAGCGATGCCAGATATTTTGATATTTTTTTTTTGCAAGGATTTTCATCCGTTTGGATGATTCATCCCAACGTATTTTGATATTGTTCGGTATATTTTTTTTAAATTCATGGATTCAGATAAATTCATTTTTTTCCTGTTTAATTAAAAATTTCATGCATGTTTTTCAAAATATTAATTTTTGGAAGGTTTCCAGAAAAAGACTGTAATATAATGCTTTTAAAATACTTTCTGGCATCGCTGCTCAGTGTTGATCGATCTCGCCATATTTCGAACATTTCGAAACAAAACAGAAACAGTTTTATTTTGCCGAGAGATTATCGAGAACCTATTATAAATTAAATAATTTTTAATTATTTGGTGTAAAATCTAACTATCTCAATTGATAGTATAACTTTAAGACTTCTTAAACAAAAAGTCGTGATTCGCTGTTGTAAGAAACATGGGAACCTTGTTTGATCATTTGAAGAATTTGTTTGACAATGAATTATATTCGAATGCTAAAACATTGGTAAGTCTATTGAACACATTTAATTATTATAATTAGAAGCGATAAATCATCCGTGCAGGCTGAAAAGCCCAGAA
This sequence comes from Uranotaenia lowii, assembly GCF_029784155.1. NCBI lineage: Eukaryota > Metazoa > Arthropoda > Insecta > Diptera > Culicidae > Uranotaenia > Uranotaenia lowii. The sequence goes on from NW_026598625.1 coordinate 12,048, forward strand.
AAAGAAGAAGATATTTACTTTCAATAATTGCTAAAATTTTGCAGGCGACAATGATACTGTCTGTATTTGAAACTAACAGAGCGATTCTAGCACCTCAGCAACATTTTTACACCCTAATTTATTATGCGGAATCACTCTACCAAGAACATCAGTACCGGGAAGCCGAGGGAATCTTCCGTCAAGCCCTGCAAGCTAAACGACTTCTACCGAAGGCTAAATCTCCAGGAGGTAAAGTTATTGAAAATCCAACGGATATTTTCTCGGAAGTAGAAATAAAATTCAAAACAGCCAAATGTCTGATCGAGATCAAAAGATTCCGCGATGCAATAGTTGTGCTGCAATCCTTATCAATTAAGCAACGTACTGCGAAAGTGAATATGCTATTAAGTCGGTTATATCACAACCATGGGCACGAGAGAAGCGCAATTGGCACTTACAAAGAAGTATTAAAAGATTGTCCACTGGCTTTTGAAGCTATAGAAGGTTTACTTTCCTTAGGAACGAACGGTATCGAGGTTAATACTTTAGTGCTGAATGCAACTCTAGCGCCTCAATGTAACGATTGGCTGAGCAATTGGATAAAGGCTCATGCTCATATTCAGAACCGCAAATATTCGGAGGCCATTCAAACTCTTAAATCCGTTGAATCCAATACTGCACTATCTAATTATCATCAGCTTCTTGTTTTGATTGGAGAATGTTACTATCATAACGGGGAGTACGAAAATGCGTATACATATTTGAAAAGAGCACATAGCTTATACCCGTACATGAAGAATGGCGTTCAAATTCTGGCTATTTTAATGGCTAAGAAAAAAAAGGTTAGCGAACTTGAGAAAATGATTGCACCGACTTCAACATTTCCATACGAATACTCTTCGGAAATGTGGTTTGTAATGGCACAATACCTCTACTCAACGGCCAAGTATGATAAAGCTGTCTATTTTGTTCAGAAGGCTTGTTTTCTTAATCCAAAAAATGCTGAAGCTCTTATACTGAAGGCAGAAATTTTACTTCAATTAAAAAAATACCAAGAAGCAATCGCTCATCTTAGATTTGCACAGCAGTTTGCGCCGTACCGCTACGAGGTGCATAAAGTGCTGGTTGAAACCTATTTGAACATGAATCGATTGCGTGAGGCTCAAGCACAAGCACTGAAAGCGTTGAAAACTATTGGCGAAACTCCTCGGCTGTTAGTGGTAAGCATTTATTATTATTATTATTATTATTATTATCATGTTGTATTTATTTGAATTTCAATCATTCCAGCTTCTTGGTCGAACGTATCTTAAGGATGAGGGCATAACAAAGGCAAAAGCTAAAACGTTATTCCAAAAAGCGCTCGAATTGAATGAAAATTATTTACCAGCAGTTTATTTGCTGGCAGATGTTTATCAGCAGGAAAACGATGTCACTAACTGTATGAAGCTATTGAAGAAGCATGCAATGTTAACCCAAAACTGTAAATTGCATGCTATGCTTGGAGATTTGCTAAGTAACGACAAGGACCATACAGGAGCATTGGAGCATTATACAATTGCACTCAAGTAAGTTGGCACATCTTTTTCTAATCAACTTTCGCTAACTTTCGTTTCAATTTTATCAGCCTTGACCCAACAAATCGTTGTGCAATGGCAGGTCTTTCAGCCATGGGACATAGTGGCACGAGTGGTACGGGTGCAGCAATGAATTCTTCATATTTAGAGTCCTCAATGGCTGATGACATTAGTGATGTTCAAGATAATCCACTAGAAATGATTGAAATCCCTCAAGGAGTCCAAAACGACTTAGAATCTGAAAGTGACATCATGTGGTCCGATGTCGAAATAGAAATAAACCAATAGTTCTTTTAATTTTTACACAACTCATTTTATGACTATTACATATAACTAAATAAAAACATAATTCAGATAGGTACTTTATTATCATAAACATTGTTCAAACAAATTTATCTACGTAGTGTAATATTTCAAACCCGACTTCAACCATGATCAAAATAATGATCATCCATTCCAGTCGAACGTGGTGAGCATCGTTAAGATTAGAACTAATCAAATCAGCAAGCTCTACACAGTGGTTTAACTTTTCATTCATAACTCGAGTGCGTCGATTAATGCTGAAATAGGAACATGTTTGTTGATACAACGTTTCCAGCTGTTCCCTATCCCAATAAAAGTCGGGCACATCTAGCAGATCCGACCCAAGATTAATGAGATGACGCAGAGCAAAAAGTTCTCCAGTTTTTCGGAGCATTTCAGGTCGTGAGATGCTAATGTTGTTGCCTTTTTTCAAGTCCGATGTCACGTACGCCATCGATTCGACGTACTGCTCTAGTGTGGCTTCCCATATGCCAAGTTTTACCGAAAGTGACATTGCGTTGGCAAAAGTATACTTTTCTAAATCAGAGTCTTCGTTTTTCGAAACGTAAAAACTGTTGTTTTTTAGACGAGCCTTTCCATCGACGGAATTGTAGAGCATGACTTCACTTTCTTCAAGAACAGTGGATTCATCGTATGGATTCTAAAACAAGCAAGGGCACGTATTAGAGTTTTTGTTAGCATCAATTTACCGAATAAAGTGAACAAAATCGTGGAAACACAAACCTGTTCAAACTGTCTTAAAAATCGAAGGATGTTGTTATTTTCCAAATCAGTGCAGTTCCACAGAACGACGGTTCCTTCCCTGAAGAAGTAAACATCCCGGGATTCGTTACCAACTTTGTACTTTGCTGTAACATGTAGCACATCCGGGTCCGAGTCACAATCTTCGCTAGACAGAAACTGCTTTGGTTCATAGAGATTTTGATCCCTCAAAGCCCTCAGTAATTTCTCGAGGTCATACTCTTCAGCAGTCGCAAATGCAGTTACTGTTAAGTATCCTTTTTTTAACTTGTTGATCTCGTCTTCTCGTTTTCTCCGTGGACGCTTTTTCAATTGAAGACTTTCATGCAAACCGATAATCGAGGATGACGAAATGTTTCGTAATGACTTGAACATCTCTGGGTTGCCTTTCGGTTTCATATGTTTTACGCTGGTAGTATGACGCAAATTATCCTGCTTATGATAGTAAGACTTCATACTCACTGTCGTCAGTTGAATAGATGATCTTATTTTACTTGAAAATAAATCTTTCGAAACCCGGAATGTTTTTAAGAAATTCATTTTAAAATCTCAAGAAATGCGCGTGGTGTTTTGCGAATAACATAACTAGTATGAGTGAGTACACTGTGCACCATATGCTTATCACACTTTATTGTTATTAACCTCTTTCTAAACAAAAATATGAAAAGATGAGAAATAAACCGAATGTACATGCACAATGGTTCACCCTAGTGCCGACTAGTCGAAGTATTGATCTTAAACGGTTGAGTTGGTGAGCTTTCCAAGCTTTCTGTGAACTGCGTTGTGCTTTCCGAGCTTTGTTTGTTATAAGCTCCTTCATCGCAGGGAAAAAACCGTGAACAAAATGTGTGGAGGCGAAGAGAATTTAGATTTAGATTTATTTTAGGCATCAGTAGTGAATTCATGTTCTAACTTGTAACACCGAAATCTATTTATTCATATGGGAAAGAATGACAGCTTGCTGTTAAATTCCTTAAAAAATAACACAGAAATGGTAACCAATAACTAATTGCTTCTCGAAATGACACAAAGAAATAACCCCGATATCATAAGACGGCATTAAAAATAACCAAAACATGACTGAGAACTCAAATTGCTCGTATATCACTTTCGCTTATATGCTATAAGTCGCTTTGAATAAAATTTATTAAGAGAAGGATGTTTGTAATTTTTTAAATATCCGTAACAATTTATTCAATCGATTATTGCGAGTAACATCAGCTAAAGAAAAAATCATGTAATTAAGTTAGAAAACATCATTTACGAACTGGCAGTGCTGTTCGAAATTCACCAACAGTGCACCAACACAGCCGTTGAACACAATTCCATCCAGTTTATAACCGAGCGTCGTTCAATCCACACGTGAAACTTCCTTTGATATTGCATTCATAATCAGGATCATTTTAACATTCCAGATCGATCTCAATATAAAAATATTTCCATAGTTTATCGAACAATGTTTTGAGTCGTGAGTGTAGTAAAGCGGTATTAATTAATCCAAATAGCACGTTAACTTTAAAGTGAACGGGATTATTCTGTGGGAAAAGAGCTACGATGGGCTGTGGTTTATCCAAACCAAAATCTTCAAGATCGTGTAACGAAGGTAGATGTTAAATGGCAATAGTGTTAACCAAAGAAAATAACTTCATTGATTAAGTCCAAAACAAAATTAAACAAATTTCAAGCCTAATCAAACGTTTTTGGGTTAGTTTGATGCTCTATCAAAATTAAAACATGCTCGCTGATATACCTAATAGTGACTTTTGATCTCAAATAAGACAATGGATAAAACGTACTCGATAAACAGATCTATTTTAACACAAGAAAACAACAATTGACTTCAGCTTAAGTGCTTTTTTCTTATAATGAAAGTGAAACTGATACGATTCCAATAACACCTGGTCCCACTAATGTTGCTTTGTAATGTCGCGTGTCAAACACCTTATTCTGCTGGCTAACATAAAAAGGTATAAGAAAAAAAACATCATGTAGGGGCAAAAGCGCAATCCTTGAAACCACATATTTCGCTGAGGTCACGCGAGAGCAACTTACCGTGTTTAGAACGTAAGAAACAGTTGTAGTCTACCAAATCGAAACTCTCGTCCGTCTGGTAGCAATCGTAAATAATATATAAGTCGCACAATGAGAGCTACTGCTAGATGTGATGCGTGGAGCCTAAAAGAACATAAACGTTGAACTTGAAATTTTGAACGCCGGCTAGGGCGACCAATAAATTATATCCTTAACATGTAACTGCCAGACACCCGTATTGTTTACAATGAATATTAATTGAATCGCTTCGCAGCACTACTATAACATTTATAACTGTATAAGTTGAATCAACTAATTTTGAAATAGAAATAATGATTCGAAATAAAAAAAAAAGTTGAATTGCAAGCTTTAAAAATCAACGTGTCAACTTTATAAATGTTTTGTTTTCCAATTATCTTTATATATTAAATAATTTTCATATTTATATTTTTGTTTTTTAGTTTATTTTAACTAATTTTTACATTCATTTATTTATGTGAGTATAAATATGAGACGGTTCCAAATTATTTTAAAATCGAGTTAAAAAACTGAAATTTTCAAAGATTCAATGTGTTTTTTTGTTGAATTGCATTTGTACTTCCGAATTGTACACAATATTTCAATGCCTAAAAGTAATTAAATTAATTAATCCTTAACCTGAACTATAGTTTATAACTGACAGGCTCACGTACTCCTAACAATAAACATTAAACATTAAACATTAAAATTCGTTGTTCCATTACCGAAATTTAATGGTTGGTATTAATGAAAAAACAGCACTAATAAAAAATAACAAAATTGTTTATAATAAAATACCCAATGTAAAGTGAATGAAGAACAATATGAAACTTCATTCTACTGTGAGTGTCATTTTTTGCTGAATTTATTTATTTTCGGCGCCTATGCTTAAAACAGGTTTTGGCAATTTTTGACCATTCTGCTGCGCGTAGTGATTGTTGATTTTTCAGTCCACTGCTGTTATGTAGTAAATAACTCATTGCCTTCGATTGTAGTTGTTTCCATGGCGAAATAAAACCTAAACACCGGCAAAACCGATCTGCAGAATTTTAAGTCACGGTATTTCCCATTGCGAGTGACTAATGTTCACTAGATTGTCACTATTTCATAGGCAGTCGTCTGGTTCACTTCTCCAACTAAAAATGATGTCATTTTTGTGTAATTATTCCAAATAGTATTGTTAAGCCCTTATTTTCCTCTCAGATTTATGTGTTAAAATTGTTAATCATATTTTCCAAAACAGCAAAGATGACAACTGCTGGCGCAGGGGAAGATTACGTCGAAGATTTTGTGTGCGACGAAAATGACATTGCAGAAAATCAGATGAAGGCCGTTGAGCTTGACGGCGGAAAAGTATTGCTGGTCAAACAGAAGGGTAAGCTCACTGCCATTGGCAACAAGTGTACACATTTTGGTGCGCTACTTTCTACCGGAGCCCTCGGCGATGGTCGTGTTCGGTGTCCTTGGCATGGTGCTTGCTTCAACACCGAAACAGGAGACATTGAAGATTTCCCTGGGCTGGATTCTCTGCCATGCTTCCAGGTTACTGTGGACCAAGGCAAGGTAAATCGATGAACATTTGCCAGCAAAATGGTTGGAACATTTTTTTTATAGAACATTTAATAAAGGATTTTTTTTTCAGATTAAAGTTCGCGCCAAACGATCCGAGTTGCAAGCAGGGAAAAGACAAAGGACGATGGCCGCTAGACAACTGGAAGATGACCGTACATTTGTCGTAATTGGTGGTGGGCCATCTGGCGCCGTTTGTGCTGAATCGCTGAGGCAGGAAGGGTTTGCGGGACGATTGGTGTTGATCAATAAAGAGCCATGCTTGCCGTATGATCGAATTGTTGTCAGCAAGGCGTTGAACTTTGAGCTGGATAAAAAACTTTTACGTAATGAAAACTTCTACAGTGAGCACGACATAGAAACCATGATTGGTGTGGAAGCAACCGATTTAAACACGCAAAACCAAGAACTGACTCTGAGCAACGGATATAAAATTAAGTACGATAAAGTATATATCGCTACAGGATCCAAAGCTAGAAAACTGTCTATTGAAGGGTCTGATTTAAAAAATGTATGCGTTCTTAGGACATTTGAGGATGCCAAAGCTGTTAATGCACAGCTAGGAGAAGATAAAGATGTCGTTGTCCTTGGAACTAGTTTCATTGGACTTGAAGCTGCAGCGTACTGCGTTGGTAAAGCTAAAAAAATAACAATTGTCGGGCGAGGAACAGTCCCGTTGAAGGAATCGTTCGGAGATCAAATTGGACACCGAGTTATGGAGCTTTTCCAAGAAAAGGGAGTCGAGTTTGTTATGAATTCAGGTATAAAGCGGTTTATTGGTAATGCAAACGGTGAGCTCGAGGCAGTAGAAATACTTGATGGATCTATATTAAAAGTTGATGTATGCGTTATGGGAACTGGCGCAACATTGTACACTTCATTTCTGGAAGGCTCTGGAGTTAAAATCAACAAAAATGGTTCGTTGGATACAAATTTGTATCTAGAAACAAATATCCGAGGAATTTATGCCGGAGGAGATGTAGCTAATGCACCAGTGTTTTGTAACAATAATGAATTGTCAGCAATAGGACATTACGGTTTAGCTCAGTACCATGGGAAAATCGCTGCTTTAAATATGCTCGGTAAGACCAAAGAATTGAGAACTGTACCGTACTTCTGGACCATGTTGTTCGGCAAGGGTTTTCGCTATACTGGTTACGGTACACCTCATGAAACTATAATCGAGGGAGATTTGAGCCAACTTAGCTTCGTAGCTTTTTATCTGGACGCTAACGGAAAGGTCATCGCAATGGCATCATGTGGTCGCGATCCAGTTGTTTCCCAATTTGCAGAATTTCTATCCCAAGGGAAAACGTTGCATAAAAGCGATCTGTCCCCTGATCCGTTCGCATGGACTAAATAAATGGACATTTATCCTGATTTTGTAAAAACTTTTCCCGGATGAGTGACCTCAAACAGTATTTAAGTATCGATCGATTTCAAACCACCTGTATTGTTGCTTAGTAAATTACTAAATTTATATTATGTTAAATGTATTTATTAACCATATACAAAGTTAGCGATAAAATAAAATGTTTCATACAGAGTTCTAAGTGCTTAATAGAAGAAAGAATTTCACTGCAAGTTTCTCAATCCCAAACATTTTGCACGTTCAAATGCTCCAGTCTTTCGGTAATCGTCACGTGTGGTTTCATTTTCAACTTAGCCTCACGCCATTTGCTGACAGATTGCTCTCGTTTGCCGAGTTCCTTTGCATGGCCTGACGATTGTTCCTATTAATGAAACATATAGGTATTAAGAGGTAATGATGTATTGCCGGGTATTGTCCACACTGCCCGGGTGATACCTTGTTGCTGCAATGAGTCTTCCATACTGTTCGGGAGACTCGAGACATGCAATTTATGGTTTTATGGGAATGTACAGTAAATATGGTGTTAATAACATTCATGAGTCTTGATACAGCTTTTGCAATTGCACTTCACGTCGCATAGTGTGGACAAGGCCTGGATTCTCAAACGCCGGTAGTTTTATAATACCCAATCTGCTGTATGAAAATCCTAACCCTTTGATCAAAATAAATGATAATTTCATTACCAAATAGTACCATGATCGTTGCAATAGCTATGCAACTGAAAGATTTTAGTTAATTTTTCCGCATTTAACTGACCCTTGTGTGGAAATTATAAAATTTATAAATCTTTAATATTTACCATGGTTAAAAAAGGCTTCAGCAGAAATGCCATATTCTGCTCTGTTTGTTCGTAATCCCTTCGCAGAGTTTGAACAGCTCTGGGAGTAACTCTTTTGACTAAACGATATTTGCCTCGAAAAATGTGTCCGTTAACAGATTTTTTGAAGAAGTTTATCAATGTTAGATGCATTTTTCTGAGTTTCGTAAACTATTTATTTCAACCGCACTTTTTATACATAACACTCACGACAAAAAAAAAGTGTGTTGCAGTGAGTTTTGGCTAAAAATTTATTTTACTGAAAACGAAGTTACTCACGACTTGAGTTTTGCAGACTTGGCGTGCGATGTCGGACTTGCACGCTAGTACATTTAAACACAAAACTATGGCAGAAGAAGGACAATTAAATTTTAGTTCTATTTTAACCATTGTTACGTTACTTACTTAGTTGCAAAGGATAAAAAGATCGAGAGAGCTCACGGGCATATGTTCGTTTTTTAAACAGCATTCATACACTCTAGTATAATTTTTGTTCTTCACCCTACACGACATCTTTTGAGTTTGTTTTAATCTTTTGAAAATTTCATTTAAGACAAAATTTTGAGAATGTTACGCTAAACTCAAAATTGGGTTTTCTCGAATCCAATCCCATTTGAGAATCCCGCAGTCCGACATAAAATTGGGCCGGCCTTACGATGATCGTGTAAATATTTCATGTATCATTATTTTTTATTCATCGTGCATGAAACGTAATTCAACTCGCAGACAATTTTTAAAATGAAGTGCGAAAAGTTGAGTAAAATTTGTAAATAAAGTTAAGTTTCTGAAGTTATTTTCAATAAAAAAAATGAGCTTTGGTCCAGTAACACCTCGGGCCTTTGCGGCTATACAAAATCTGAATATTTCCGAGTTAGCTCAATGCAGTTCATCGGAAATTCGACCCCTGCTGCCGTGTTTGGTTCGAATGAGCCTGCTTCCGCCATTGGATGGCACAAAGACATGGCTCGACGCCCGGAAACATCTGCTATCGATTCTTGTGGGCATTGAGGTGGTCAACAACATTGTTTCATTGTTGCAAGTAAGCTTTCACGATCTAGAGGTGGATGTTAAAAAAGAGCAACAAATAAGGTGAGTATTAATGCAGATTGTAATTGTAATTTTACAGATGTAGATACCTATGATTTCAATAATTTAATACTCGCATTATTTGAAGGCAAAAACTAGGATATAACGCCCAAGATTCGGCCCAATTCCACAGTCTTCCTAATGGAATAGTTATGGGATTCGAAAGAGCCGATATCGTGAGTAAAGTACGAGTAGTCCTTTCAGAATTATTTTATATTCAAGCCCAAATTATGGAACAAAACAGTCAAGCCGCAGCACAAAAGTCAACTAATGACATTGTCATTAAAAAGTCGGAACTTTTTGACAACGATATCTACATGGAAGAAATCACTGATATAATATGCATAGCGCTTGCAGAGCTTCCATCTTTACTCAACATATTGGAAGTGGTGGACACGCTTTTGTACGTCAACAATGGTTCGCGGATAATTTGCTGGGTAGTAGCTAACATGCCCGACTGCTTTCGTGAAGTAGTAACAACGTTAATCACAACTGGTGACGAAGACACGCCAGAAGGTAAATTGAAATTGGCCGCGCTCTACGAGTTATGTGAAATGAACCCGAATCAGGCGTTGACAACCAGATCGATTTGCGTTGAGCAGAACAAAATGCCTTCGCTAATGTTGAAACTTAGCTTGAAAGATCCACAGAATTTGGTTAGTATACGTTGTATCAAAATTTCCATAACGGATTTAAATTTTTAAACTTGGCCACACCCACAGGCCATCAAACAAACATATTTTTAATTTAATAGATAGTTAACTTGATTGAATTAATTCCCTTTTCAGGTTTCTTTTGTATCTGGACTACTTTTGGGCAACGATCAAACAATACGTTCATACTTCGCCATGTACGTAAGAACCAGCCAGAAAAGGAAAGGAGATGCACTTCATTTATTGCGAGACGAGTTGTTGAAACAATTGCAGAACATAGTTATGTTTTCGAACAACTCCCAGCTACCCGAGGAGTATGTGGTCCAATCGGCAGCGATGTTACGTCTATATTGCGCTTTGCGAGGAATTTCAGGTATCAAATTCAGTGATGAGGAAATTTTATATCTTATCCAGCTTATAACATCCAAGCCGCCACCAACCCCAGCTGGGATCCGTTTTGTTTCAATAGGACTTTGTATGTTGATAGCCTGTCCGTCACTGATTGCAAATCAAGGTATAGAGGTGAAAATAACGGAATGGATTCAATGGCTTATCAAAGAAGAAGCTTATTTTGAAAGTGTCAATGAGGTGTCTGCATCGTTCGGAGAAATGCTTCTACTAATGGCGATTCATTTTCATAGCAATCAGTTGAACCATATCTTTGAATTAGCTTGTTCGACATTAGCTATGAAATTTCCACTTCGTCCGAATACTATAAGCCGCATGAAACACATTTTCACCCAGGAAATATTTACCGAACAAGTTGTGGCAGCTCATGCTATCAAGGTGCCGGTCACAATGAATTTAAATGCCAATATACCTGGTTTTTTGCCGGTTCAATGCATACACCAGCTTCTAAAATCACGTGCTTTTTCGAAGCACAAAGTACCTATCAAAAATTGGATCTACAAACAAATTTGTAACTCAACTACACCATTACACCCGGTTCTCCCAGCATTGATTGAAGTGTACGTAAACTCCGTTATAATGCCCAATCAGAAAGGAATAATGGAACATACTAACAAAGCTCTGTCAGAACAGGAAATATTACAAGTTTTTCAGAGCATAAATTTCGCATCCAGTCAGGATACCGTCAAAAAGGAAACCAAAATTGGAGCTAATCAATCCGAACCTACTTTGGCGGATGACTCATCGGGTAAAAACAACGTTAATTTAACTCCTCACCTCCTGCTGTTATATTATCTGCTTTTATATGAGGATATTCGGCTCAACAATATGGTTAACATCATCACGAATGGGCGACAGGTCAAAAGCTATTCCAATGAATTTATGTCTGAACTGCCGATTAAGTATCTTTTACAACAGGCTCAAAGAAACCAACAGGAGTATAGCGTTTTGTTTAGTCCACTTCTTCGTTTGCTGGTTACTCATTTCCCACATCTTTCATTGGTTGATGATTGGATAGACGAAGAGAATATCTCACTCGAAAGTACTTCTAACGTTATTGTTAGTGAATTCAACGTTGTAGAAGCGTTCGAGGAAATAGACACAAATCCAGGAAAAACTATCAAATGGTTGAAGATTATGATGAGGAAATCTCCTACTGATTTATGGCCTCTAGCCAATACCTTCATAAGATATATAAAAAAAATTCTCGGCAGTACTGTTCCTCATCTCATTCAAGAGTTGTACAAAAAAATTTGGATTCGATTGAACACAGTTTTTCCTCGCCGTTTGTGGGTTATGTCGATTAATGCACTTATGCCAGATGAAACGGTAACCATAAATTTTACATTGACGCAAGAAAACATTCTCATAGACCCGCTACAAGTCCTACGATGTGATGAACGAGTGTTCAGATGCGCGAGTGCATTAGCTATTGTACTAAGAATTTTACAAGCTAGTTTAGCGGCTTCTAAAAGTCAACTTTCAAGACACATGATGGATAAGCCTCTTATCGATATTGGAAATCAGGTGAAGTCGGACACCGAACGAGAGGAGCTCAAGCTGGCGCTGGTGGCATCGCAAGAAAGTGTAGCGGTGCAAATTCTGTTGGAGTCGTGTCTGGAATCGGAAGAAGATCGTATTAAACCTGGCCGTCAGTGGTCGCTGCGAGAAGTGCGCGGCATTGTGTGCTCTTACATTCATCAGGTGTTTATAGCTGAACCGTCACTGGCCAAACTAGTTCATTTTCAAGGATATCCCCGAGAATTACTGCCCATTACTGTACGAGGCATACCATCGATGCACATATGTTTGGACTTTATTCCGGAGTTGCTCAATATGGCAGAGATGGATAAGCAAATATTTGCTATCGACCTGGCGTCGCATCTTTCACTACAATACGCTCTGCCTAAATCATTGAGTATAGCTAAACTTTGCTTGAATACGCTGACCACATTGTTAGGAGGTAAGTTTGACTTTCAAGGATAATTTCTTGTAGATAATTTCATGGTTTATTATTATTGTGTAGTCCTACGCTTTAAAATCAACTTATATAACCAGTCTGGATCAAAAAAGTTTTTATAGAAAACATTAACTAACGGCGTTATAATTTTCAGTTTTATCCGGCGACACCCGCATCGAGATGTTCCGATCTGTTCTTCCCTGTATCGTAAGATTTTCTGAGGCATTTCCTCCTCTGCTGGACGAGTGCATATTGTTTCTAATGCAGTTAGGACGTATTGTGGAGTCCCAAACCGCCCTTGGTCGCTCTGCTTCACTTCCTTCGCTCTATCTCGGACCGGATGCAAAGTTACGTTCTCAAAGTAAACGCTGTGACTATGCCGAAAAACTGGTGGATGATATGAAGGAAACATTCAGCA
>NW_026598626.1:0-25000 GCF_029784155.1 Uranotaenia lowii
ATTTTCCGTTTATATGATTTAGAAAAATCTATCCAATTACATTATAACGGTTTTTGTAGCTCGTATAGAAATAATCTCAAATTGAAATTCTCCATCACGTTAAACCAATTCTAGCATCCAGTAGTAGTTTGTGATAAATCAACCGAAAAAACAAAAGGCCAGCTCCACGTGAGAAATGTATCCAAGCGCGCGAAAAAGCGAGTCTAGCTTTAGGAAAATGGGATTTAACAGATGGAAAACAATGCATTTCTGTGCAAAATATTGCAACGGACAACAACAGACAAAACCCCGACACAGTTCACCATTGTTTATTGCTCTAGGTGCGCCGTTTCGTATACCATGCTTCTGCTGATGCTCGACTTTATTTTCGCTCGGTATGGTTCACGGCGAAAAAGTACACCCGTATGCCGCTGATCAGGTCGTATGCACATGGACTTCGTCTAGCGTGGGGTGCCTTTTTTTATTCATCCACCTGTCCACTCTCAGGGCTGGTACCTGACAAGAGTATACTACGGCAAATGGGCCGCTTCGGATGCTCCCACTAAGTACAAGCAGCATACATACGCTGATAGTTTGCTTATATGAAGTAATTCCGCTGCCAGGACTGACATTACGAAACAACCGGGATTCTAAAGACCGGTGCAATCATACGACATACGATACAAAACATTAAAAAGCTTTTGTGAAATATAAGTTGCGCAAGCATGGTAGTTAGACCGACTTTACTCGGTTAAATAATTTAACCAACATCAGAACGCATTTGGTAGTTTCATTTTACTGTGGATCCATTCTCATTAAATTAACTTTGAAATAGTTGATGGATTGATTGCATCGAATGCTTTAACTTGCGAAAAAAGCCTTTTTTATGGAAACCATGATTTAGTTCTTCTTTTGCAGAAACCATTCCCATTTCAAATTATTTGGATTGAGCCAGTGATGAAGTTATATTGCATATCCATGTGAAGTTTTACATACATCAATCAATGAATTGTCTAAGGCCCTAGGCACATATGTTTAATGTTAGAAGGAGTTTTATACCCTTACTATACCTACTATACACTTACTATATCTATACCTTTGAAGAGGACAAGTTTAGGCAATTTTTTTGTTTTAAAAGTATTTGAATATGAAAATTGATTTACTGATTGACTGAATTTATCACGCATTTGACTCACGCATTATTTTCTAAGCAAACCGTTTTTTGTTGAGATCACATTAGCGATGGTGACGTGGCCTCTAACGAGCCTACAGTAAACAAAAAGACGAAATGTCACGATTGTAATTTTTGAATTTCTGCTCAGTGTCATTTCAATCGAGCAAAACCAAGCAGTCTTAAAGGCAGCCTTACAGCAGGACTGCTAGCTCGTTGTTTTGGAATGGATCAGATGGCGTCTTTTTGTTTATTATAGTCCCCAAACCATTGCTAGGGGCAACCTAGCAAACCGAAGTAAAATTTATACCTGACCTATTTTTTTCTAGGATATTTTTGTTAAAAAAAGTTAAAAGAAATAATTTTCAACAAGGAATATTTAAATAAGGTAGTGCCGAGAGCCATATTGGATTTTTTTTTGTGACGTTACAAAAACGATTGTATCGAAAATGTTTATGAGAATGGTAGGAATTTCAAAGAAAGAAACGTTTTAGAACGAAAATGAAATCGAATTTCATTTTGATTATGTTGTAAGGCCTCTATTTCACTATGTTATGAAGTTTTTTGGTCCTTTGGAGATTGCATTATGATTTTTTTCTTATTTTATTAGTGAATGCAATGTCGCCTTGACGCTAAAACGTGCAAAAATGAAGGAAAAATCAGCTTTAAAAAGGTCTAGCTGGTAGATATTGAGTGTTCAGTTGATTGTCATGATTTTAATCCAATTGGTTTACCATATACAATTCTTATGAAGAACAATTAACATCAATAAATGATCGTCAACTCAGTTTACAAAAATGCCATTATAAGATTGTGGTTTTGTATAAAAAATTGTGTTTTGATCACTTTATTGTGATGAGGAGCTTAAACTGCACTGACTTGAACATTTTCATGTAAGACTTTGAAATAATTTTAAAGTTTTGCAAATTTCAGTGGGAAAATCCATCATTTTTTTCTAACTTCGATGGTCTATTTTATAGAAAAAATTATTCGAAAATGCAACTTTTTTCGTACCGATCTTGAAAAGCAAGAATCCTTCTACAATCGCATGTTTTCAAAGTGGAAAATTTCTAGCACATTCTTCAAATTATCAATGAAAAAGAAAAAATTCCTAGTAAATTAACAGATTTTGCGTGATTGTGACGTCTCAGCCTGTACCAATACTAGAGCAAGGCTGCCTTGACACTACCTTCTTTAAATATTCATTGAATTTTCAGTCCTTTTTTTCTTTAATAAAATAGAAACTATCGAAATTTAATCCTAAAATCTCTTTCGTTAAAATTGAGTAACATATTTTCATTGATGGTTGAAATCTTTGAATTGTATGTTGATTATGTTGTATGTTGATTATCCACCATGGGTGCACGGATTCACCGCAGTTTCTGCCTAAGTATGTGCTCACATGCATTCTTAGATTATTAGGTTCGACAAATCTCCAATGCAACGCCTATACCATACCCGGACCCCATGGCTTCGTATGAACTGTTATGGATGAATGAATTGTGTTGATGCGAGTATATTTTGGAAGAACGAGTCAATCAGGTGGGCTACTTTACTTACAGATATTCCGGCACCACCATCGTTGAAATCAGAAGAAAGTGGCCACAGTTTATGTGATTCTATTGTCAAGTTGTTGTTGGGATCAAAAGGATAAAATAAAGAAATAGCATACATTGCAAGTTTTCCCCTAACGCTTTATCGAACATTCTAATACAATAAAAACCAGCGAACAATTCTTCCACTACCGTCAACTGGGGCAACATGCAACAATTTTCAACTTCAATGGCTTCTAAAATCTTAATGCTTACAGATTATCATACCTTTTGTACATCAAAAGTTTTAAGGTTGAAGGGACACCAAACTGACGTAGTCAGAAAAATTATTGCTTTTACCATTTTCTTCTTAATTTTCAAAAACATGCGATTATCACCCTACTAAGAAAAAGGGGTAAGTTGCAACAAACTCTGTAATTAATGAAAAATCGAATGAAAACGTTTAAAAATTTATAGTTTTTGATACATTTGTAATGTCATAACGCATAATGCACAATTTGCAGTAATGTTTGGTGTTGTTCAACTTAAATTTCCATTTTATTCTGTGAAATTTTTTTTAAAGAAAAAAGTGTTAATCTGCTGCATACATTTAGGGGTAAAAAATTCTACAAAATATTCTTTTAGCTTAAATCATGAAAATAATTCTTAGGATGGATGAAATTTTAATGTTAACAAACGCATAATGCAAAACAATCACATCCCAGCATATGGAAACGCGATTTATGAGATTTAGTTCTGATTTGCATTTTGTTGCATTTTGCCCCAGACAGCTAACTGAATTATAAAAATACTTGTTTAAAAAAATTTAGTGATTATTCGAAAAATATTTATACACCAACAGTGTTGGTATAGGATAATGAAAGCAATTTCAAGTTTGTAGGTGATATCATTAAGCCAATCCGTCATACTAGGCAAAGTTTTTTACGACACCGAAAAATGTAAAATTTTGTACATTTATTGCTCGATTTTTTAAATTTTTCGTGACAATACAAAACCTGAAAAAAACTTCTTCACGATGTTAAAAACTATGCCATCATCAATTTGTTATCATTGAATGATAACTTTATAACAGTATATTGAAATAAAAATTGAATGAGTGTTGTGGTATACAAATGTTGCATCTAACCCTGCTTTTGCATGTTGCCCCGTTTGACGGTACCTTTCTTTTTGTGGCCGTAAATGTAAGGTTTCAATCTTCCTGCATTTGAGACCCAGTTGGGCTCGGTATCTTATCTGGAATCAGCAATATGATAATTTTTATAGTTCCGGAAAGATTCATGTCAGATGACAATGAGAGAACCAAAAGTGTATGTGCTAGGCTATGATAGGAGGTGGAAGACAGTACATATTAATACCTATTGTTTTGCAGTCTCTATAAACTTCGTGCTATGGTATCACTTTTTTCAGAAACAAGAAAAATCTTGTGTTCAAGCCAAATAAAGATCTCGGAATATTTATGCATTCTAAAAGCTTTGCTAAATTTAGGAGAAATTGGTTAAACAAGATTGTGTTATTTCCATTAAACTTAGTTACATATTGTGTAACATAACTACAGATACAGGCGTCGCAAACCAACAACTTGAACCATTCAATGAGGAAAAACGCCTTTAATTAGGCACTAAATTTGTGCATTATATCACGGAAGCCTTCCCATTGAGTTAAGGAGGAAACATGCATTGCATGACTTCCTGGAGAATTTCTGGCCGCATTTGTTTTGATTGTGGGGTATTTTGCTTTAACAAGATTCTCGAAGAAAGCAAAAAGAGCCAACATAAACAGATGATCGAAAGATAAAAAAATGTGAAACGAGTTTATTTGTTCCTTGGGAGTTTTAAAGGAAATCCCCTTCCCCTATTGAATAAATCTATAGGCATTGTTTTTTGTTCACAATACAAGCCGGTCTAATAAATCCTATATGCATCAAAAGATTAAATGTGGAATGCAATATTTGTTGTATTAATTCCTGATGATCCTGTAAATGAAAATAAAATTATAATGTGATATGTTATGTTAATAATTTTAAATCTTTAAGTGTTTCTTTAAAATAACTATTTTTTTTTCAATACTGAACGTTCAACATTCTCCGTTAATTATATCGACAACATTATCATTGATGTTTAATTTATTGCCATCATAATATCCTCTGCTGCATGGAAGGTATGATTTTTGGTGGATCAACGTTTTTTCAATACTCTAGAATTTTGTCTCCACAGAATTGATAGATAATTAGGTAGCTCGCTTCAATCTCGCACGACGTAATTGAGCCCTCGTCTTCATTCAAGATATTTAATTATAGATTAGCCTTTCTTTTCTTTTCAGGCGATCGAAAGCAATAGAAAAACGAGAAAAATTAACCCCAAGAAGTCACTGGCTTGCGACACAACCTCCCACTCCCTTCCTATGACAAGAAATCAATGGTTCGGTGGAGATGAAAAATAGTCTGGCAGTTTTTCACATCTAGACTCTTTCATTTGGCAGAAGCCAAAACGAAACATCGAGCACTCAGGACGGAAAATGGAAAGCCAATGACAAGAAATTTAATTTCGGTTGAGCCTTTTTGCGTGATTTTTCATTTTATTAAAGAGCTCATCGTCTCTACTGTTGGAATTCGTCGCGATCTAAGTACTTTGACAGGCGAAATTTGGGTGTTCGTTAGAAATCGTTTGATGTGGACTATAGAAATGTGGATTATAGAAATGGACAGAACAGCGCATTTTAGTGTCCCTTAATGATCGATAGATCAATAAATTCAGAGAAGGGGCAATTTATTCTTTGTTTCAGCGTAATCAAAGAATTAAGATTGAGAACATTGTTCGTTGTAAATATAATTAATGAGTGCAAAAAAATCAAAAACCAAATTTTATGATTTAAGTGTTTTAGCCTTTATCGTGAACGGTCGTATGTTTTGAATTGAAGGCTTCTTAAGCATATATTTACAAACAAAATAATACGAGAGACGTACATATGTATCAACAGAAATTGACATCATGGATAGTATTTTGAAATTTGATATAATTTTTTTTTGGGAAAATCAAAAGTCGGACGTTCAGTAGCTGAAGTTTAAATATTTTTGTTACTAAATTTGAATTCTGAATTCTGAATCTGAATTCTTTTGGTGGGTTGATTTTCGGCTTTCAGTCTTAAGTTTTTTTTAGTAAAAACGACTTTATTTTTACATATCCAACGTTTCGATCCTTATAGGATCTTCATCAGCGACTAAAATTAAGTCTAGCAACCAGCAACAGACTCTATGAGTACACCACAAACGCCATCATAAATTAAAAAACACCATAAAATAGTGTTTTACAGCGCAAGTACTTTGTTCGTCAAAAGTGTTAGCAAAAATAAAAAATAGCCCAGAAGATTTTTTAACTGTAAGTCACACATAAAATTATAACTTACACAAAAAATCCAACACATTTTACAATAAATTGAAACAGAAACTGACAGTAAACGATACGCCGTTTCAAATCGGACGAAAAACGGAAATTACAGCGTTTTTCCAAAGAGGATTTACTTAATTACTCAAATTTGATTTTCCGATTTTTCTATAATTTTTTTTCGATGTCTTACTCATACGTTTTAATACCGTAATATAAATATCAACAAATATCCAAGTGTTTCTGAGATATTTGGATTTTTATGTGTGTTGTTTTAAAACAACACAAAGGGTTGAATGATTTAATACCTACCTACAATTTTACCAAAGTGATAAATTTAAGCCATGTAGAATGTGAAATTTTTCGTTTTGTTTCCAGCTGGGTTTACAATTTGAAGCATTAAACACGGTCGAATAAATAAACCCTAAGTATTCTCTTTTTATTGTATTCAAAGGACTAGACGCCTGAGTTTAGACGACTCGGCCGATGATAGAACCAATTTTATCTCGATCTATTCAGTTCATGTTGGGTTCAATTTACCCTTTGTTTTAAGATAATTTATTTTCTAAGAGGTTGGCTTCGAAAGGGAAAACACGCTGTATAGTTTCAAAAATTCTCGAAGCAAAGAATAAAACAGTCTTTTTTCCCATCCAAGGATAAGGACGAAGATGGTACAATGTGATAGAAATGAAAATGCTACCCTCTCATGCGTTTTTTCAAGCACAATAGAGATGGAAAATTGAATTGGGTTCTCCTCGAGATTTCTCAAGAATGGAATCTACTATCTCGTTTACCTCTATCTTGTGCTGTATATGAAATTGGCTTTTCCCATATCATCATTACAAATGAAATGGTTGTGTTTTTTGGTGTTTTCCCTTACAGACTGAACCTTGTTTTAGGAGCGAATTTTTCAAAGCATTTGACGCCCATTTCTTTGTGTATGTTCTAGCAATTGAGGCCTGATTTTCGCAATCCACAAATTCACAAATAACTGATAGTGTAAAAAATGAAGCAGTTCAGATAACCTCTATTTCTCCGTGAGTGAACAAAAGTTTTTTTTCTCCTTTATCGAATGTTTGGGATGCTGTGCTCCATCCATGAATAATAGAATTGCGGGTCAACATCTAAACGGCTTAATTTTTCGCAACCGTCGGCTATTTTGGATATCCAAAAACAACAGAACCAAAAATGGAAAAGAGTTTCGAACAACAACAAAAAACACATTTTGATACCAATTCTTCCAATAATTTGTTTATCAGGGTGTGCAGTTGTTGGGATAAATTTCTAAGCCCAAAAATAAACCTACCAAGCTGAAAAATTGATCCATGATTTCCTCTAAATGAAAAATAATTTATTTTTGACTGAAAAACTTTCAATTTGTTGAATCGTTTTTAACCCTCGAAATTGAAACAAAAGTGATCGAACAAAACACATACAATACCACTCATATGAACATGGAAAAGTTGCACTACGAGCGTTTAAAGATTTATCCTTATGCATACACTTTATAATCCCCTTAGTATAATAGACAAGCCATTTTTCACCCTGTCAGCGGGTACATCCCCGAGAACTCGCATAGGAACAATGTTATGGAAAAATAGTAGGTACAGTTACTGTTGGCATTACATTGGCATGTAAATTGTACGCTGCTCAAAATAAGCAAAAACTTGTCACGCTGGTGCGGATAAAGTTTTCTATTCTCACTTGGGTGCAACATTTGTCGTCTTTTGCGTTCTGTTGCTGTGGATTTTGCTTACATGCTGTATATGAACTTAAGACCAAAATTCGTTAGGATGGTGCTATTTTAGGTGTTTGAATTGTTGGAACCTGAAGATTTGTTTTTGTTGTGGGATAAATCTAAACTAAGACACGTGAAGTGCATGTTCTAACAAGTCGCCGATTTCCGGTTTATCGTTTGGTATTCTAGGATAACTAAAGATCTATCGCAGTAAAAATTCCGCGAAATAAATTCAATTTTAGAAAGGATTCGTGGGCCGCATAACAAGGTCTCGAAAGCCGCAAACGTCCCGCGGACCGCGGTTTGCTCACCCCTGATCTAAGCCTTACCACTATCTGCAAAATGGTCGCTCACGAAAAGTTGATCTTGAATTAAGTTGGCATTCTACTACCTCGTATATTTTGTGAACACCCTATTAGTTGAACGCATATTCATCGGCATCAGCGTATGGGTGCGGGGTAATGCAAAAGTTGAACACGCTATACACGATGGAACGCGCTTTTTCGCTGCCGACAATATCTTTCCATATTATTTGCACTAGTTACTACATATTCGTACATACACATAGTCCAAGAACATGGTGTTGAAAAAATTCTCAAAGTTATCGCAAACTGACATGGCGAATAATTAAATAACTTGAAGAGAAGGTGTAAGCTTATTTTGAAGCTAATTTGTCAACAGCACCACGTTTATTGAATTTTTTTTCTCTTTATGTGCAAACAATATTCGTTTTTAAACGTCTTATGAAAAGTCAAGAGAACTGAGATAAATTCATTTTCGTTACTTAAAACTTTTCAAATCAAGTTTTTGCTAGAATGCTTTGGCTTTCTCATTAAGCAATACTCATCATCATACAAAAATCAGACCAATCTTCAAATATACAATAATTGAAGAGAGTCTTGAGAGTTTCCCTTCAATGTTCGAGTATCTATTGACTGTAACATTTATCTCTTTGAATAGTTTCATATTTTCCAAAATATCGATTATTTTTGGTACTGCAATACTCGAAACAAACTATGTAGAGCTGTGTGATACTGGATCCCTAGTCTCAATGGCTTGAATCGCCTTTTTTATGGTTCCAGATGATATGTAGTACACATACACCTGCAATTGTATCGGCAAAGCTGACCCGTAATTCAATCAGGGGTTTCGGTTGGAGCGCGCCTTCGGTTAACTGAAACCTTTTCCTAGTAGGGAGGTGCACCTATGAACAGCGAACGAAAAAATTGCTTTTTTATTCGATGATTGAATTAGGATGAAGTTTTCAAGTTACCATATCTACAGCACTCGGGTAGAGCTTTGATGTGATCGTAAATTATTTAATTGAAATGAAATAACATATTTCGTTGTTATTGTGATCCAAGCTTGAAGTAAAGATTTATTTTACGAACGAAGCATTCAAAGGACAGGCTAGCAAAAATAGATGTTGATTTTTTCATCTAAATTTTTTTATGTACCTACATTAGACCACTGCAAGCTTTGTATGAAAATTTCTAGTATTCAACATTTTTCATTCAAAAATCACCAGAGATGTACCTACTTTAAGTTCAAAAAATATAACTTTGCATGATCAATATTCCTTGATTCTTACAGTACATTTCAAGTAAACAAACCACAAAGATAACATGTACCCTAGAAAATATATTCAATGTGGCACAAAAAACATGTACTTCAAAAAAAATATTTTTCAATTTTAGCGTTTTTGACTGTTTATTTGAAAACTATTTTACTGTAGGATGGAAATAAAAAAATCACAAAAAACTGGTTTATATTGCCAATGAAGTTGTTGATTTATATAACCTTTGCAAACATATTTTAAAAAATTCTTAGAAGCCCTAGAAAGCAAAGACTGTCATTTTTGAACACTTTTCAAAGGATTCAGATTTTTTATTTTGAAATGATTAGGTATGACGATGAAATGATAATTACATCGAATATCTTTTCTGGGGTACAAGTTAGGTTTTTTCTTTGTTTGTTTTTCTTTGTTTGAAATCAAAGAATTTTGGAACTTTCATGAAATTTCTGGCGATTTTTGAATGAAAAGATGTGTTTTCCCATACAAAAATTAAAATTTGTTGCGCTAATTCAGGACTGGATGGATCGCTTCCAAAATGGTGCCATTTGTCTACACGCGCTCATATTTGAACACAACAAGCATATATTTGATGTGTTTTACGTGTTTCCATACAAAAAATTGAAAAATCGATTTCCAGGCTACGCAGATTCTACGCAGAACGAAGGCAGAAGGCAGTTGAATATAATTTTTGTATGGAAACACGCAAAACACATCAAACGTATGCTTGTTGTGTTCAAATACGAGTTCGTGGAGACAAATGGCGCCAACACCAATTTGTTGCACTTGGTTCAAGCTTCAATGTGGTTTATTAGTTTTAAAAATCCACTTGCACGTTTTTGCAATAAAAGCTCGTGAAGTTGAGAAAAAATTAAATTAAAAGTTGCAATAAGTTGGTTAGGAAACGTCGTAGAATGTTGAAATATTGTGCAAAACGTTTGATTGAATGCTTCAAAAAATGTTCAGAACATCTTGTTCATGTAAATCCTCATCTAACTATAGTTAAGTTAAGAAAACTAACTTTTAAATAACTTTTAAAAGAATACCTTTATAACTCTGCTCTGAAAAGAGATGTTAAACATAAGGCAATGAAATAAATTGAAAACAGATTCAAACGGTTAATTCATTTAAATGGATTTCTTGACGTTTCATGAAATCCTGGTTTTAAGCAGTCTTCATTGTTTAGATAATTCCCTCATGGGATTCACACGAGGAACGATTGCTGTTGATCAGGGTATTGCAATCTGCTTAAACCAGCTCTAAGTGGTTTATTTACTCCTTCCCAAATTGAATGCACAACATTGTAGGAGGGATTTACCAAATCATGCCACGATTTGCAGCGGTAACATTTTACGCAAAAAATGTATCCGAATGGTGGTCTGGTTTCCTACTAATTTTAAAACAGTTATTTTATCTTTTCGAGAAAAGTTTCCGGTACGCATTCAGATTCCGGCCATTATTTAGTAAGCTAAACAGCATGCAAGAAGCGAAAAAGTATCCCGTTCAGTATTCAAACCCATTTAGCATATTTCCCAAGTAATTTATTCAGATGTATTTGCATACTTTGTGAAAACTTGGTTGAATTGTCCATTTGATTGTCTGAGTGGCCATTTACATTTTTCGCGTGCTTTTTTTTTTCACTTTCAATATAAAGTGCCTTTAATCAAGTTTCGATCCGGTTGTTACAAGATTCTGGTTGGGTCGAAACTTGAGCGAAAGGTTTCCCAAACCAATACTTTTGTGGAATGCTGATGTACATAGAAGTAAATAGTGTTTATAACGACGGGGTTCAAGTAATCAGAGAATACATTGTAGGAATATGAACTTGCCTTAGAGAAAACCCAACTTGTTCCAAAAATTAATATCCTCAGCTGCCAGTGTAGGATTGGGTTTGTGCGCTGCTTGAAAATTTTTTTTTGAATGTGTACCTACCAAAGCGTATTCAAAACTTTGGTAACAAACAATGTTGTGATTACTTCTTCTTACATTCTGGTACATACACTTTAATCCTTAATCCTGTTTCCAAATTCTAATTCTGAATTCTGATTCTGAATTCTGATTCTGAATTCTGATTCTGAATTCTGATTCTGAATTCTGATTCTGAATTCTGATTCTGAATTCTGATTCTGAATTCTGATTCTGAATTCTGATTCTGAATTCTGATTCTGAATTCTGATTCTGAATTCTGATTCTGAATTCTGACTTTCAGTAGGGTAGAATGGGGATACTTGATTCCATTTTCTTATTTTTATCATATCTGTTTAGGAAAATTTAGCAACCCTCCGTCTTTTGCATTTTCTCACAGCTTGTTATTTCAAGTTTATATGCTCTAAAAGTTAGGATGATTCATGAACTCGTAGATGAACCATCGAGAAAGGATGACCCTAACGGGTTAAACTCCTATAAAAAAAAGTAGATGAACTAGGAGTATTTTCGTAAGACTAAAAAAATGTGATATTTTTTTAAGTTACAAGAGACTTGGTCAAGTACTAAAGCAGACTTGATCCTTAATTTAGGGTGCCCTGATCCTAGACAAAATTTAGTAAAATCCAAAGATAAACGGTCCGTTGGCTATTCACTGTTTGTAAATATCAGACAAATAGAATTCTAAAAGTTTTTCTACTAAACTAAAGTCATTGCATACTTTAAGGCGCAATTTTCAAGGTTTTAGATAAATGCAGTAATTTTAGTCCTTTTTAACTGATAATTACTGGATAAATTGGACAGATATAAGTAAGATCATGATAACCAATGATAACGATCCATTCATCCATTGGTTTGATAAATTGGAATAAATCATTTTATAATAATTTTTACATGTGAGAGTTTTTACAGAGAGTTTACACAATTCAACCATTTTGTCTAAATTTTGAAACATATAAGCTCATAGCTATATTTTTATATAATTTTTGTTCAGATTGTTCCACATATAACTGAGGTATTCCAAATTATATTAAAAGTTCATATTGTACATATTTTTCGAATTGTTGTCGTTGTTTCCCAACCTCGCTTTTAGACGGAGTTTATATTTTATCTCTTCTACCTAACTTCTACCTAACGCTTCTCAATTAAGCATTATAAACTGTGATGGTTTCACAGTTGTTTTTACGCCGTAATGACGCCCGGTAGTTTCAAACGATAAACTTTTCCAGAAAGGCTCTTGTAATATAACCAACCTGAATAATATCATTAGTCAAAAATCTAGGGTAGACTCACAAAACTATGCAGCCGGAATGTGTTACACTGCTTTCATAGTGTTAATCAAATCCTTCGTGTTGTATTTTTTCCTTACAGATAACTATATTATCCACTTTTATACCTTTTTATATCCCTGAATACCTAATGAAGCAGAATCTGTTTCATGATTTTCTAACCCTGAATGATGTATGATGTGGAATGAAAAAGAACAATCTCCATTCATTCAAAGCCACCGCCTTCGGAGGCACCGCCCTCGAAATGTTAACCGAGCAAACCTTTACTAACGATGGAGTTGAAAGGTGGTTTGGGTTAAAATTGGGGTACTTTTGGCATTTCTTCTATCGTCTTTCATCTTTCGAAGATAGTGAGTGAGTGCTCCTTCTCGTGTTGGGCATTTTAGTGTCGGTCTGTACGTGTCTGCCGTAAGTCTAGCTTAAGTTCTCAGGAGGGTTTCAATTAGTTATAGGCTAGAAAATTTTGATTTACCGTAATCTTCTAGGTTAAAGTATTTACGAAAAGTATAGGCCGTTTTTTGAATATGCTATCAAATATGCACACTTCTAGGTAATTTAGGCAAACTCAAATTCCTATTATTCATTTCTTTTTACAAAGCATAGGGATTTTCAATTTTTACGTGTTGCGTGTTAAATTAGAAGCAGATGGTAGCTCTCAAAAAAATCTTTGACTTGTGTTTTTTTTCTTGCACCGTTTAATCTCTAGTCAACCTTTTAAATTTGATGTACTCACAAGAACGTTTTTGTGGTTAGTATTTCAACTGATGCTCTACCATGATTAAACAATTAAAAGTTTCACACTTGCTCAATGTCCACCTCCAGTAATCCAACTCAGTGGTCGAAAAAGTCCTTAATTTATCTGTCAGACACTCCTCTCATGTGTGTTTGTTTCACTTTTTGTGCGGCAACGAAAATCCTCGTAGGTATTCAATGTGCTCCAGCAAAAGTTTAATCCTCTGCTGATTTTAGTTGTAACACACTCTTTGAAGGTGTTTTTACTGCTTTTTCCATTTGTGATATATAGGAGTGCTCTACATTCCCGTTCATATGGCTCCTAATCACTTTGTCATGAGTGCCTTCTTTAGGAGCCCGAATGATGGATGGGAGGGACGACTAACCGAGCTCATTTTTCAATAGTTTCGAAACTTACTCGTCATTGTTGTGTTCAAATAAAAAATAATAAGGTTCAATTTTGTTGTTTCATAACTTCAAATCAAACGTTTCTTTCTAAGGGAATCATCATGACGGAGCATTTCAATAACCGATACAAAACGGTAGATATTTTAGATACCGCCGTGGGTTAAAATGAAAAATGTTTGAATTTGATACATCTCTATTAATATTGAAGATATTGATCTTTACACATGATAGCTGGCACATAATTTCATGTTTTAGTCTAAAAGATACTAGATTCTCAGGAATATTCAGTCCTAATTCTAAAATTCTTGAAAGTTTTGTACAGAATTGATATACAAACAACACCACATAAAATTGTCATTTTGGAGCAAATATTTTAAAACTTCTACAAAGTTTTTTCCCCTCTAAGGGGTAGCTATGGATCAATTTTCATTTGTCGAAAACTTTTTCAAAAATCAATATTATTCAACAATATTTTGCACATTTTTTTGAGCTTGCTATCAACTACGGTCCACCTACGGCCTCTCCTGGTCAATGGCATGATGGTTGAACTCCGTTATTGGTCCGAGATAATCAACATTGCACAATGAATCAAATGAAAGATTGCTCGGAACAAACAATACAATCTTACTGTATAGTTTCTAGAAACTCATACTTTCAATGAACCAATAATGACGCCGGCCAAGTTCGTGTAGTCGATCGCGGGAAGAGAAAAGTAGCACTTGTGATGATTTGATTTGCGGAGACCGGCTGTACGCCATCCCTCCACGAATCTCACGGTGATTATTTGGGGATGAGGGTGATGTAGCTTGGAAAACACTTTGGTAAGTGATGTGGCCACTTGAAGACTATGTTCCTAATCTCCTGAAATGCCTAAGTTTCCTAATTAAACTCCTGACCTGATGGTGGGTTAATGAGTTAGGGATAACTTATATTAATTCTTGTTCGATTATTCAAAATTTTCCAAAAGTTTCATATCTTTGTTAAATTATTTAAACGATGTACATTTGCTACTAATTTGACCTATCAGAACAACGTATTTTAACAAAAAGTTGATGACAGAATACAGTTGACTAAAAAAACCTTAATATTTTAGTATATGTTCCCATTATTTTCAATCAAATGAAAACCTCCATATAGGTTGGAAATATTTCGTTCTTTTGTGATTTGATTATTTTTAGATTTAAGTGACGTGAAATAATGCAATAGGTTGCAAACATGATGATAACGCAATTTAATGATAAAATGGATTGTTCTTCTGATTCAAAACATTCTCAACATTGATTCTTCAGTTTTCAACCTTATTAGAAAACCTCTTAAATATGTAGGTTCAATCAAATCGATTTGTTACAAAATATTTGCTAAATCTGGCGAAAACTTTACTGGTCCTTTGTGAGATCTAATGTACGGAGAAAAAAGTTTTTCAGACACTCCTCCTTGTACATTTCGGACTTCGGAGTCCATGGTCTTGTTTTTCACAAAAACCGGGGTTTTTCGTCCGTAGCAGCAAATACCTTGCCAGATCAAACACTTTCTTGCAAACTTATCGGCAAAACGAATTCTAACTTGCCGGGGACATCACCCCGACCAGTGCAGTGCACCACTGCAGTGGGTTTAAAAAATTTCTGGCCATTGGCGTTGGAATCTTGTTGTATAAATTCCGGGCACGTCCATTGGCTACTAAATTCTGCTCCAATGTCCGGTTTGGTTGCTTACTGGCCCGATAGGATCGTATTCCTTCACGCAGACGAATCCTTCTGACGGTGCACTGGTCGGAATTGAATTTCTTGGCAATGTCATAGTCCACGGTATAAGTATATAAGGTAGGCTACTAACTCGAGTAAACAACTCGTTTGAATGCAAATTAGTGACGTCATTACTATCTGCCTATAGCGTGCCAGGCAAAAAGTTTTGCGCGCGTAGGTCACTAGATGGATAGTAATGACGACATTATCGGGAAGGTATCACCTTATTATATTGTACACCGTGGTCATAGTCCGACTACCCCGTGTTTGCTTTGATCGTTCTCAACACCTTCAAATGCAGTTTTCGAATTCTACTATGACGCTTGGTATGAACCTGCCAATCGATAGTTTGCATCTCACGGAAACGTTTGAGAACGCTGCACACGGTTGATTTGACAATTTTTAACAATTTCGCCACTTTTGAACCCGACCACGTCGATTTTTAGACTTGGGTATCCAAGATTAATTTTCGTCTCGCGGCTTCCATCACGGGTAACTTTTTTGGAACAAAACAAGTCGCAGTGAAATTTTCAGCACTGATAGTGGAAACGTTTCCGAACAAAGTACTGTCAAAACATTCCAGATCCAATAGCTAGGAGCGCAATGGTATAATAAACACTGCGTCCAGATTAACCGTGATCCATGTTTTATATAGTAATTGCATCTTTCTAATTTTAATGTGTTAATTCTTCTCATTTTGTAGTTACCTTCTGATGTTTAGAGACTTAAAACCCTTATAAAAATTCGAAAGACTGCACCCCAGTAAGAGATTTACCAGCTGCGATAGACATTGACTACATATTCGATATACCTATACCTTTTCCTAAAAGCTACTGATCTTCGTCTATAATTCTTTTCTTTTCATATTTATTTATTATTTAATATGTATTGTGAGCCTGCTTGGTTGAATAATTCTACTGAATCAAAGCAATCGTTGAAGTTAAAGTTGTTAAAGTAATTAAGAGGTTTCCCTGGAAAAGCTGCATCATCGACCGATAGAAAAAAAAAATGTCGATGCTTATCAAAAAGTATATTTGCATATGTTTAGGAATTTTCTGCAAAAGCTCCTGAATAAATGATGCATTAAAATAAGTTTTGCATACAAGTTTAAAGATAATTATATTTTTTTAATTTACAGTTAATCAATTAAGTAGAATGTCTCGATGCTGAATCGCCCAAAACTGGTTCGAGGTTCCAGCACCAGCCCAGTCCCGTCACGAAGTGTCTTTGGATAAATCTTATCCGTTTCCTAAATCTTCACTTTGCATCACTTCACTTGAGGTTAACACATCAAAAGTAATTAAATTTTAAAGTAGAATCTTTATTTTTTCCTTATAAATTTAGGAAATTTTCACTTCGGAAGAAAATTTTCGACATCTTTTTCAACAATAATTTGCACATTTATGGATTTTTAATTTTTTAACGTGAGTTGAATAACGGGAGTCATTGGGAAAACAATTCAAAAACATTATTTTTGGACCCATTGTATCCCCGCTCGACGGTATTTCAAATTCTTCTATAAGTTGGGAAAAGGATTGATAAAAAATTAAAAATTTATTCAATACATAATACTTGGAACGAAGCAGAAATAATTTTCACAAATCCATTTTCGTTGCATCTAAATCATCTAACAGAAGTCGTTCACTAGCCCAGAGCATGTCCATAATTGGAAAATTAGAAGTTCTTTACTAAAAAAATCGAATCATGTTTCTTTCTCTTGTATTTACGGTCATCATTTAGCATATAGCAAAAATCGGTCATCTTCGCTATATTCAATGAATTTATTCAGCTGACTTTTCATTCGCTCCTTATGTAAATTCAAGTCATTCTCCTATATTTCTTCTGTTTATGTCTGTGATAATGTTATCTGCATTAGAGCAGATATATCATCATGATGCTTTTGCTTTTTTCGGACGAAGCTTAATGGTTTAATGTGCAAGATTACCTATCTTAAGCAGAGGGCCATTAATGAAGCTTACTTTTGGACCAACAAATGAAGGATGGAAGATGAAAACAGCACATTCAGGCTTGAAGCATAACTTTTTGATGAATGTGCCTATTACTACACGTATAGAAGTGTTTTTATACGAGCTAGTAGTATTCTTTCGGTATCGTTATTTTTTATATTCAATTTGTAGACTGCCAACGGGAGGGATATTATGAAGACTCTGTTCCCAACTTGTAACGATCATTTGTGGGTTGCAAATACTAATGGTTATAACGAGAGCTTTTCATCAGTTTGATTTTTTTTAGACTAATGGATCATGCATGCAGGTAGATATGCCAGAGATAAACTGTTTCTAGTTATGGTCACGCATTCGAACGTATGTGAATGATTTATCAATTTAGATCTAAAAACTTTCTACTGCTAATTGTTCTTTTACGAATTATTTTCGCATTCCGGCTAATTAAGTTCCAAATATCACATCCAGGGGCAAACGATTTATACTTTTAAAGGGTTAATTTGTGCGATTACATGAAATTAAATTATCCAGGTCAAAGCTTAGCATTCGAAACTATTCGAAACGTTCTTACTTCTCACATTATCACTTTTCACAATTTGTAGCGTTTACCCCAAGTATGGGTGACACGACCTACAGTGAATAAAAAATCTAAAAATTTGACTAGGTTATTTCAGGAGATTAACGAGTTATTCTCGCATGGCTCACCGTGCACTGCTAACATAAACGATGTATCAAAGATAAATGGAATTTACGAAGATTTAGAAACCAGCTCCAAGCATAATAGAGGGCTGTCATAGGGAATAACGAAGTAAAACGTGAATCGAAAAGTGACTAGAATTTATTTGTAATTAAAAAACCTAGTACAGCCCTCGTTCGATTTTGGTAACATGCCCGAACATTTTGTGTTGCCAAATTCTATTTGTTACCGAAAACGAAAGTTTTTTTTTCTTCAATTGTTTCTCTTTTTTTACAAAATAACTACTTTTATTATCATTAGGGGAGAGTGGGGATACTTGATCCCCTTTTCTTATTTTCACCATATCTTTTTGGAAAAATTTAGCAACTCGCCGTCTTTGACATTTTCTGACAGCTTGTAACTACAAGTTTCTATGCTCCAAAAATTAGAACGATACTTGAACCCGTTGATGAACTAGAAGCATTTTCGTGGGAGTAAAAAATTTGCGATTTTTTTGAAGTTAGGGGAGACTTGATCCCCTATTGAAGTAGACTTGATCTTTTATTAAAGAAGCCCTAATCCTTGTATAAAAATCAAACAAAACCCTAAGATAGAATGTTAATTGACTATTTTGGGCATGTTTGTTCTCATTTCACAATTTATAGCAGACATAAGAAGAAAATTCTATAACTTTGTCTCAACGTTAATAACATTGCATACTTAAAGGCGCTATTTTTTTTATAATTAAGAGAAAATTAATTATTTTTGCTCTTTTCTTCAGGCAATTGTTTGATAAATATTAGTAATTTCGTAATCAGCAATCATAACGATCAATTCAGAAGAAGAATATGCCGTTTGGAAGGGGGATCAATTATACCCAACTCTAGGGGATCAATTGTACCCATAATCAACATTTTAGAAAACTTTTTCTAAAAAAGTTGAGAGTTTTTCATTGCTTTGAAAATATGGCATTATGAAGTTCATTTTACGCTCGAACGATTGATACATTGAAACAAATATTTTTTTCATAATTTTCCCATTTAACGAACATTTTCAAGTGATGAAAAAAGATCTTCAAGTTACATTTTGTGAAATTTTTCAAACAAAGTTCAATTACTCAAACAAATATTTTGTTAAAAAATTTTATACTACAAGCATTGTTATTTTGCTCATTTTGGCACATTTTTCTAGAACATTTGATCTTTGTAAGACATTCCAGTTTCGAGATATAGCTAAGGAATCAAGTATCCCCAGGGATCAAGTATCCTCATTCTCCCGTTATGTTATTTTTAGTCAATTTTTGATCAATTTTAGCCATTTTTATGATTTTTATTCATGTTTTTGATGCACTTTGCATGTTTTTGATGCATTCTGTTATTCTTGTTTTGTTTCTAATATTTTTTTTATCAAATCAGCTGTTTTTGTCATTCTTCATAATTTTTTTTTGTTTTTTTTTTTTTTTGTCATATTTAGTCTTTTGTTTGTATATATTTTTATTTTTTTTTTTTAATTTTTCATCTTTTGCCATATTGAGTACTTTATATTTTGAATTTTTTCTGTTGTATTTTATCACCATTTCAGAACGTAAAAAGTTATTTGTAATGTTTTTCTCAATTTTATTGGTCCTGTTATAGCGAAAACTAAAAAATAATGTTGTTTCTAAAAACCGTTCGATTTTAGCTCATGTTGCCAAAAACGAACGGAGTCTCTAAAGCGAGTAGGAGGAATTTAGTTGCTTAGTTCGTAGGAATCGCTAACAGTCATTTACCCAGAGGTTGATAAATATATAAACTCTAATGTAAAACAATTAATAATTGATTACATAGGTAAAAACCATGGATTCGAACGAACAGGTGTAGCCAACTATATTGCCGGAATCGTCATCAAGGAGTAGGTAGTTTAAACCGTGCGTAGAATCTCAATAGTTGGCCTTAATTATAGTGGTGCATCATATCGAAATTTAAAACATACCATATACATATTCGCAAGTTACTAATTGAAGTAGGTACCAAATGTATTATAACGTTCTCTGTGTTATAACCTCAAAACGATATTCTCTTTAGTTCGTGAGTTAGACTCAGGAAGTCAAAGGCAGTGTATAATCCCGGCCGACTTGTACGAGACACTACGGGTAGAAATGTTGAAGAAGCGTTTTCATCACATAGTTAACTTTTGGTCAAGCACAGAAGTATTGAAAACGGTGGAATTTGAGTTTTCAATCCGTTTAAAAATTTCAATGCGATTTCTGAAATGTACAAAAAAACCGAATGTGAGCATGAAAGTTACAAAAGATTCCTCAAATAACCTTTTTGTGATACACCAAACGCAACACTCAATATTAAAGTTACAAACAGAGCCTCAAATAGACTTCTTTGGACTTGAAGTTCCAAAAAGATCCTCCAATAGCCTTTTTGTGACACGTCAATCGCATCCATTCAGTATAAAAGTTACAAATTCGGTTTTAAATAGCCTTCTCTGGACTTGAAGTTCCAAAAAGTTCCTCAAATAGCCTTTTTTGTGACGTGCAATCGCATCCATTCAGTAAAAAAGTTACAAATTGGGTCTGAAATAGCGTTCTATGGACTCGAAGTTAAAAAGTTCCTCAAATAGCCTTCTTTGAGACATGTCCGTCATTTCATGAATATGAAATGTGAACGAACATCACAAAGGGCATATAATTACTAAATCATTTTTGTAGCTAGGAAATTGTTGAAATGTATAATTTATATTGAAATTTCAACTCAGAACAACTTAAAGCAAACTCGCAAAGGTTCGTTTTCGGAAAGAGTTTTTTTTACTTTAAAAAATTTCGTCCAACTGTATTTACTTATCACGAATTTATCACACATTGGAAGTCAGTTTGAAGCAATTCATGGATTAAATATCAAGATTAAATAACTCCAGAATTTGTATAATTTATGCTTAGTAGCTATATACATGGAATTTCATTTTTTAACCGATATTATTTTGTTAAATGTTAAATTCATATGCCGTTTCGTAATGTTTCTGAGTAAAAATTAACATGCATCTTCTCTGCTGGCCGCTGGCTGCCTTTGCGGAACTTATTACCACTTCGAATTTTAGCTGCCGGTGAGCCAAAATCTAGGCGTGGCGTCGTGGCAGCGTGTTTGGCTATCATCTCGAATGGTCGTTGTTCAAATCTGGTATCAGGACTATTTTTTTTCAACAGATTGTTTGATTGTTTGAGTAAACGAATCAAACAAATGTGTAGCAGAACTGGCTCGCCTGCCGGCATGTTTCGAACAAAGTTAAAATCAAAGCAATTAAGTAAGATGAATTGAGGTGGTTGGAGGAATAAAGATGGATGCCGAGAAACCGGCAGCACCACATGGACTAATGGTAACCAAAGTAAAAGAGGAATAAAATTGAATAAAATGAGCTTCAGCACATTGATTGTGCTGATTAGGCTGTGTTTGACCATTTTAACGAGGCTTTTGGTTGCTTGGGGAATCTATGATTTAAATTCTGTAGTTCTGGGTTTCAATTGTAACAAGTGCTCGGTAGATAGAGTCAGTGGTGGTTGGACTTTTGTTCGCGGTAGTATTAAATGTGCCAAGAGGCATTTTATCTGTGAACGAATACCTCTGCGTTGGAGTCCACACCTGAACCCCTACGCACCAACCCGCAAAGCGACTCTCAACGTCAAGTTCAGAATTTCATGGCCAGATGGCGGTGTTTTGAATGCGGCGAAAAGGCGAGGCGAATCGAGTATCAGGAAGAACGGCTATTTCACTGCAGCAACCAAAGACGCCAGCACGCAACGGCGCAAATTACGCGTAACCAATATTGTGCTAGTAGTGATAAAACGGAATCCAGAAGTGCTAAATTTCAGGATATCCAGGTTATCAAGGAACCATGTCCCGTAGCAGCTGGGACAACCGTTCTACAACTCTATTCATATACGCCATCCTGATACACCATAGGACTCCGAGGTTGTGGCAAGGTGTTGCCTAGGAACCGCCATCGCTGCAGGCCGATATCACACCGCAGCGATACTTACTGAAGCCAACTGCGCTTCACAGGAGCCATAGACGCGCCGGTCAACAAACTTCCGAGCGTCGATAGTGCCAAGGACTATTAGTCGGACCCACTTTAGCAATCCACCGTGCGCGTGGTAAGCCGTCCAGCCCGAGTCCGCCGATATATACTCAACTTTGCCCGGTATCGTGGGAACCCACAACCCGCAGCCAACCTTGTGCTGTGTTGGAAGATAAACGCCGGAAACCTGCATCGATCACCAAACGGTATCGCTGTTGCGGAGCAGATAGGCTGGTCCACCTAGGAAGCGCCTGCTGAGATACAAGGTGGTGCAATTATTACGTGTCGAGAGGTAGAACGTAGCATAAGGGTGTGGGACGTAGTCCCTAGTTTGTTTATGACCCAACTCTAAAACTGAAAGAATCGTGAATAAAACGTGTGTGGTTTTGAAGCATATGAAGTGTTTTCTTGGCTAGCCGAATCGCTATTAGCTTGAGCTGACCCAGAGGCATATATTTACAAGGGAGTTTCAGCACCGCTATACCAGCTAGCCGACATATTTGTTATACAATCTGAATTCATTAATAAAATTCTCTTTTTTTTATCTGAATTGTTAATCCGAATTGAAATATGAATTTCGAATGGTTATTCTGTTTCTGAGATATCAATCGTGGATCGCGTATTTGAATTTTAAATAAGATTTATGTTATGCAACCAAAAACTCCGAAATGAGTTTAATTTCATTCAAAATTTTATATCAAAAACTCAACTTCTATAAACAAATAAAAAAAAATGACAAACTGTAGCAGATTAGGTACTGAGCTTTTGGATGAGGTTCGAGATTTTGAATCTAGATTGTTTCTCTTAAATAACCAAACTCAATCATCAAAATTTCTTTTGCGTTTCTTGAAATCTAATGTGGGTTTAGCAACCAATATGAGTATCATGCACTGAAGTCCAAAAGCTGACTTATAATGATTACACTCGAAATCATTGTGTTGCAGTTTTCGAATGCTAACGTCTAAAAAATTGCATTCTGATTATTTAAGAACTTCAGTTATATGAGATCCCAGTTTCTCACCTCAATTCAGTCAATGATTGGATGTTAGAGAGCAAAAAGGAACTGGAAATTCCATCGAGACATCTGAAGAGCTAAGAAAATACCATGATTTTCTTATTTATAGCTCCACAGCATGCCCTGTAATTGCCCCTTAGAGGATTTGATTTTGCAGTACTTGATATCACTCAGCTCAATTATCTGGAGAATTGCTCGGAAGAAAAATACCTATGTCGATGGCTGAAAAAAAGGTGAGCGGAAAGTCGAATTAAATTTTCGTTTTCTGCGCCGTCAAAATCCTGTCAAGTGAAGGAAAAGCAAAGATCCGGTATCGTAATGGTAAGTTATGTACGTGTGCAATGAAATCATGCATTGAAAAATAGCACACCCGAGCATCGATTGAATTGCAATTCGGAATACGGAAAACGAGCGGTGGCGCCAGATCGTTTTGAAGTGTTCTAACCAAAGGCACAGAATACATCACCGCACATTCCCCTACATAAGTATGTATGTATATACGTATGTGCGGATTTTCAGCCAGAGCGTTTCACTTCCGGTTCGACCTTTTCTATACATTTTTTTTTTGGTTTTCTCTTATTCAGTCTGGCTTCCACCGGATGTGGCACATTCGATCCGGTCTCTTTAAAAATATATGTTTGCTGGATGACTGCTAACGACGATGGAGTGAGTTTTAATACCAGTAGCAGGGCTGCATAACACGAACAATAGCAGCGATGGATAATATTCTAAGAAGGCACAATATATGACCAGGATATAGGGCTGACACTTTGATTTCTCCGTAGGTTTGTGTGGAAGCTCTGTTTTAGACAGTTGTCAATGGAGATTCCCGGACAATATTGTGTCCTTCTGTATACGCTATCAATTTTAACTGTAGATATTTGTATTTCTTTATAATATTCCACCCACATCAAGGCAACGTGCATAATTGAAAATATGTCAATTCTGCTGGATCGGGAAGCAAATCTTCATTGAAGGGCTGTTTTTCAGTTTGCAATCACATCTTCATCGCAGTGTTATTTTTGAGACTCAGGAGTTGTTTGTGCAGAATTCCGTAGAAAAATCCATTAGATATAATAACAACAGCAACAAGGAATACACAAACAAACAAACAAACGGCACAGTCGACATCACGTAATAATTCCACATCAATTTAGCTCGTAATCCCAGCACCAACCTCAGACACTAAAGAAGAAAAACCAGATTTCATTGAATGAGAAGACGGCGCGCGCCTGGCTGGAAGCAAAAATTGTGTAATAAATATGATAGTACCGGTGAGGTTTTGCAAACAGCTTGAATAAGTCATTAGGTAAAAGGGGGTCATTATTCATTACTATATTCAATTATAAGGAAACGCTTTTTACTACCGTTCTAATTCCGGAACATGGTTCTTTTTGTCAATCTTTTTAAAAGTCCTTCCAATGGTAAATGGTAACAGAATGTGAAAAATTGCTAGATAAGCCCTGTCGTTAGGCTCCAGCTATACATAAGAACGACACACAACCGAATCCTTGAAGATATCATGTTTGTTACTTTTTTTTTTTTTAATTTGGATGCAAAGTGCTCAATTTCGTTTAAAAAATTATAGTGGGAAGTCAACAAACAGACAAACTCGAGCAACAAATTCTGGTTGAATGATACCGAATCGAGTCTTCATTTTTAATTAATTCCTAACGTGAGGATATCATATCCACTATCAACCCACCCCCCTTAACTTAGGAAAACTTAAATCTTTCAAGTGATTGAGTCGTTTAATTTTTATTTTTTTCTTTCTTCTCCGTAGCACTAGTGTTTCACA
>NW_026598627.1:0-25000 GCF_029784155.1 Uranotaenia lowii
ACCCCGATCGTTCGCCAGCGGAACGGATTCCCCTAGCATTCAT
Source organism: Uranotaenia lowii (assembly GCF_029784155.1). Taxonomy (NCBI): domain Eukaryota; kingdom Metazoa; phylum Arthropoda; class Insecta; order Diptera; family Culicidae; genus Uranotaenia; species Uranotaenia lowii. Next base: position 44 of record NW_026598627.1, read on the forward strand.
CAAAATTCAAGGAAATTCGCTACACCGGTAAGTTAACAAACTAAAAGTGAACGAAATTTGATTCTGAATCCAAATCAGGATGCAAGAAGGAAATTCAGGAATGTGTTATCAACAAATTTAATTTCAGTTTAGCATCCGATGGAACGGCTAATAAAAAATTCAAGAAGAACCAATTAGACAGATGGATGATTAATTTTGGCTGTCCGTTCTTGCGAGGAATCATCCAACACCGAACTCGATCGTTTGCCAGTGCGACACATTTTAGCAGAATTCGAGTAAAATGGAATCTTCTATTCCTCCGGTAAGTTGATAAGTTGAAAGTGTATAAATTTATGTTTCAAATCCAAACCAAATCGAATTACAGCTGTACATCAGACGGAATTTCCGATATAGAATCGCAGGAGGAAAGAATCTTGCAAGCCAAACAACCTGATTGTCCTGCCCAGTTACCCAGGTTTTTTACAATTGTTACATTTTTACTGTAATTCATTTAACTTGAACATTTGACGTAATAGATGATTTATTGTTTTGAATAACCCATGTTACTTTAGGACACAGGGAAGGATGCATCATACCAAATTTATGTAAAATAAGACACTACTCGAATAATTTTCAAGTTCATTTTCTCAAATTTGTTAAATAGCCAAGTTTTGATTGAATGATTTTTTAAACGAGGGTCTCGTACAGAATCAATGTTTTACTTATACGGAGCAAATAAATGTTTCAAATAAACATATCAAAAATTAAAACAACTGCTGGCATATATTCTACAAGCTCATAATGTTCAATCCAGTTACATATATATTCAACACATTTAAACAACTTTGTAAAAATTCACATTTTTTTGCAACTTTGACCACTGTGCTGTGGTGTAAACAAAGAGAACTGGGATGTAAACAAAAAAGTAAACGCGAGCTGCTTTGATTTTTATGCAGTAGTGTGTGTAACAGATTACACAATTTAAGCTTGGATCTCAGTCCGTAAAATCTATTTTGGCGCTAGTGTTCTGTCGCCAAAATTTCTCGGAAGCCGGTAGGACCTGAAATTTCTCACCAAATGATGAATTGCAACGCCTGCTATGATGAAGTTTGCTTCCTTCAAGAAAACTGCTCGGCCAAGCTGCTCAAAACGCTTTAAGGGGCGCCGATATTAGCCAACCCAAACTATCGCCCAATCAACGAATCAAAAGATTTGTCGAACAGCCCAGTCGTGTGTAAACCACCGCTTCTATTCAAAACCAAACACTTCACAAGCAACCAATACCGCTTATTAATATGTTCCAATATCACAATTTTTCCGGTCGCGAAATCATCAATCCCCAAAGCACTTAAATTAACTTCCCTCCCGCCTCCACGATACATTCTGGCATGAATTCCTTCTTCAGCCATGCCAACACTAAAGATCGCTACCATCTTCCGCACATGCACATTTATTAAAATCGCTTCCTCTTTCCGTTTTCAACACTATTTTATACCAATTTTTTCACTCAGAATATTAAATAAAATGAAAATCTCAGCCCATTTATCAGACTTGACTTCATAATTCCTCTATTCGGATACATTTTCAAATTTAAATTCTCCTCACTACTTTTTGACGAATCTATATGAGCGCAACCAAAAATCGAACCGAACCGCACGGCGTCCCAAAAGCAACTGTGAACATAGGGCGTTATATGAACTTTTTCCCTAAGTGAACGTTGGCTTATTGTAGCCATAGAGTATTAATCAGATCAATTCTTATCCAAAATTTAATATAATGTTGAGCACATGTTATAAAGGGCTGAATGGTGTCAGAATGATATTATTCGAGTTGAATTGAATCATTATTATTATTTTGATCAATAATCCTTGATCGAGGATCTTGATAACTGACTGGCTGTTAATTGGTTGCGTTAATGACACAAAATAAAGGGGTGAAATAGAGATGGTAACAAATCCAGTACACAACGCAAATTTTCATAACCGCGAAAGCTTCGCACATTGATCCTTCAGCTTTTCGCGTCTAGCCTTTAAAACAAACGCATAAAACCCATAATGCCATCCATAATATTATTTGTTCACAATATTTATATTCATTGTTAATACTTTTCTTCAACACGAACCGAAATGGCTTTCACAGCCCAATTTTCCGCATTTCAAACCAGAAAATAAACTATCAGGTTGTGTCACGTTCATCTTCCTTCCAACCAGGCATTAGTATTCTTAAATTAACCAAGCACCACCTCGGCAACTTTCACCGGTCACTTATTTAAACATTTTCCTCTAGTTTTTTTTTCTAAAACTTCTACTAAAACTTAATTTTCAATAAAATTGTTGATGGACACAAACACAACGGACACAAACGCGTGCGTCGGCAAAAAGTCATAGCCTACTTCGTCTGTGTTTTGGTTTTATTTGATTTAACGATAAACTTATATGGAATTGTTTGTTCTCGTTAGCCAATATCAAATTTATGACTTTCTATTTTTTGAACCTATAGTGACATAAATTTGTTTGTTGTTTTCAATCAAAAAACGACTTCCATCTAATTTTGAAAAATCATTTGGTTTAAAATGGGCTTGTGATATAGCTCAGTTGGCAAGTCTGTTGTCTCCTGAGCCGATGTCAGCGAGTTCGAGCCCAAGAGTAAACATCGAACACAGTTGTACCGGATAGTTTTTCAATAACGATCTGCCAACTGCAACGTTGATAAAGTCGCGAATGCCATAAAGATGGTAAAACGACTATAATCGAAACAAAAAAAAAAAATTTGGTTTAAAATTTGTTTGAAGATCGGTATTCTACTAACACATTGCGGTCTAAAAATCTCGTTTTTTTTTCGCTCGTCAACAGTGTGCTACACTTTGAAGCATAACTCAATTGTACTGTATTTAATTGTAGAACTTTATCCGACAAAATTGAACATAACATTTGTCGTTACTCAGAGATGCTAAATTTGTAGTAAATATTTTGTCCACGGGTTTCTGAGATATAAAATGCCGAATTGCGTGATGCGTTAAGCCAGAGAAAATAGGTAGGTAATTGCAGTGATATGTACTGTATATGTATGAAGTAATCGATGGCAACTTAAAAACCTGTGATTTGTTGTTGACCTAGTATTCATTTTGAAGAAAATTCACTTTGTGAATTCACGTAACGGTGAAGAGAGTCTTTCTTCTCGGAACACTCGCCCTTGTGACGAAGCTAGAATGTAGAGCACCACCACGCGCCGAATGTTCTGAACGAACAGCAACCAAAATCCGGTTTTTCGGCCGGTTTGTTTTTATGATTTTTTTTTTGTGAACTTTCACGTGTGACGTGGTAATGCTTTCATGCTCTCAGCATCTCTCACTTTTGAGAAATAAGTGGTTCTATCCCAAAACGAAAAACCAAAAAATTGGCAGAGGACTGCGACAAGTGGGTCCTTCGAAGATCGGGCACAACACAGCTTCCAGCCAGTGGCTTCGTGTCATCGCTCGCCAACGGTCATCATCATCATCATGGCTATGGTTCGGAACGCCTCGCGGTATATAGTGATCTTTTTGGGCCTGTTGGTCGCATTTTGTGTCGTCGGCTACATGAGTAACAGTAAAAATATGATTAACAATCAGACGGCTATGTTGCAAAAATTTTTAGCTCAAAAATCGGCAGAGGAGAATGAGAAATACTTGACACCTCCACCGGGTGATCTTGGATCAGCGATCATATTCAATTCGAGCACCGAGGAATCGATCGGGAAAATTGTGCAGGAAGGGTGGAAAAGTCAGGGGCTGAATCAGTATGCGTCGGATTTGGTATCGGTCCATCGGAGGTTGCCGGATATTCGGGCCGAATGGTGCAAAGAACCGGATAGATACTCGACAGATCTGCCGGAAACTTCGGTCGTTATAGTGTTCTACAATGAAGCGTGGTCCGTTTTGGTGAGGACGGTTCATTCGGTTCTGGATCGATCGCCACCGGAGCTGATACGGGAAATTGTGCTCGTGGATGATTTTTCCTATTTGCGTACGTATGAATTTATCAAAATTAATCTGAGTGGATTCATTCAACACAACTATAAATTCAAAAATTCAATGAATAATTCGGAACGTAAACTATCTGTTTTCCGACAGCAAGAATTCATTATGTCAAAATCTGTTAAAGTGAATTATGGATCCAACGTGTTGTAAAAGCCCAAATGAAAACATCAAGAGCTTTCACGCAATGATACATACAGAGCCAGTTTTGTCAGCATCCCGGTGAATAAGGCTATTATCATTTAGAATCCGAGCAGTTTAAAACGTGTGTATCTTAAAAACTATTCATTTGATCGAAAAACTTTCTATGGAGGAAATGAAGGCGGTAATATGATATGTAATGTAAAAATTTATAAAAAAAATTACCGTTGATTTCAAGAAGTACTATTACTTTATCATAAAACCTCTTTTTTATCTTTGCACACTATTTTTCAGTGTTGTATTGATCTATTATTTTTACCACAGTAGCAAAACCTTCGCTAAATCATGATATTTTACACAAATTCACCTGGAAAAAACAATAGGAATCTGGGTGGAATCTCTTAAATTCGGTTTTAACATAAATTTCTTTATCCATCAGAACACATCTGTCACATAACGTTAAAAATCGTTTGCACTGGCTGCTTATACTTTTTAACCTTTTGGGCAAAAAAACAAACCAGAAAAAATCAACATTTCATGAGTTTTCAAATCAACTATGAAGAATTTCCAAAGCGATTGTGCAAAATTATTTTTTTATGACTTTTTGCATCGTAAATATCTCAAACACGTAGCTATCGCCAAAATGCCTGGATACTAAATGATCATAGCATTAGTAAAAGTACATTTACTTCTCATCCTAACTCGGCCGGGCCCACTGTGCAGTATTGGACGCCGAGACAACTGGAATCTAGGGAGGAAGAAACGTGCACAACAGTACCATACGTTTCCATGATTATAAAATGTTTTCAATATTCACGATGGATACACATTTGCTAAAATTTACTGTGCTCCTTGAAGTGAGTTTGTCCTTATGTGGGTAGAATGAGGTTTTTCTGCTCAGAAATCCTAAACAATACATTATAAATTGAATCAATTGATGAATTGTATTTTTAAATTACTTTACTGGAGGTTTAATCAAACTATATTTTTCGGATTGTTGAGCACCATCAACTCAATGACCTTGAATATAGCGCCTTTACTCGCTCTTGAAAATAAATATTTAAAGCTCAGAGAAAAAAAACATTAGTTCCAATTCAATTTTTTTTTAAATTTTCCCATCCATGACACAGTATTTGAACAATTCCTGTGTCGTCGTAGATATTAATCAAATCGATTAAATTTATATCATTTGATAACTTACCGCCAATGACGTAACTTTTATGCGCATCTCAATTTTCTTCCAAGCACATAAATCATAATAGTGATTCCAACCCAACTTTATGAAATGAAAGTTGAAAAGGTAGGTTGAAATCGAAAAACAACTCCTCTGCACTCCCCGCAAATCGCGTCACCTCACACCTTTTCATAAATTTATAAACGATTTCAGAATTTTCAAAATTTGTAGGCATCTGAAAAAACTCAAGTAGAAACTTCCGGATTGCATCATCGTCGGATCGGGCACAAACAATGAAACATGCAACTATTGTCACTACGCATTATCCACTAATTCGAGAAAAAATCACAATTTTACAATAAGAAACTACTTAGACTTCGAAAATTTAATTTTCACCGCGACGGAGCGAAAAAAAAAACACACGCGATACCATCAAACCATCGCCTACTTCGTTCTCGAATGAAAACTTCAAAAGTTTTAAACATAAAAATTTCTCTAAGAGCAAGTACACTGTTGTTGGGAAAAAGTGGTAGAAATTTTTACACTTATAGCACATTTTGAAAATTTTGCCATGCAAAAACATTTTCAAGATCTGTCGCCTTCAAGTTTTTTTACAACACGTGTTGTATTTTCGCATGATGTGATGCAAATATAGCAATATTTCTATCACATACAGCTGAAATAGAAACAGTGCTGAAAGAAAATAGGCAGCTTCGCTTTTGAAGTTTTTTTAATGCAAACTTCGCTAAGTTGTCAGGTGATGTGTGTAAACCAATAATTCAAGAACGTACAAAACAAGGTTAGAAAAAAATGTAAATTTTTTATCTTTGATGAAAAAATGTACAAGCGAATCTAGTTATTTAGGGAAATCATAAATATAAATCAGATGTCTGCTCATATGTGTATTGTTTTTTACACATACTTTTTAAATATTCGATAACAGCTGTACATATTCTGTTTAATGGGTGTATTTAGCCTGCTTCTCCCCTATCAATGTTAATTAATGTATTTAAATTGAAACCGTTCATTACAGCGCATTTGAAGACCCAGTTGGATGACTACTTCATGGACTATCCGAAGGTGAAGATCGTTCGAGCGGAGGAGCGACTTGGGTTGATGAGAGCTCGGTTACTCGGAGCCAAAACGGCCGTTGCCGAAGTGTTAACCTTCCTTGATGCCCACGTGGAATGTACCGAAGGATGGCTAGAAGCTTTACTCGATCCTGTGGCAAAAAACTGGACTACAATATCAATCCCAACGGTTGATTTCATTGATGAAAAGGATATGCGCCTGCGGTATGATAGTGCACCCAACTTCTATGGAGCTTATGATTGGAATCTGAACTTTGGTTGGTGGCTACGATCGACCCGGATCAACAAACCGGAAAATGAGTTCGAGCCGTTTGATTCACCGGCCATGTCTGGCGGACTTTTCTCGATCACTCGGAGATTTTTCGAGCATGTAGGTTGGTACGATGAGGGTTTCGAGATTTATGGAATCGAGAATATTGAACTTTCGATGAAGAGTTGGATGTGTGGAGGGAAGATGGTAACGGTTCCTTGCTCAAGAGTTGGACACATCGCCAAGGCTGGCCATCCCTATATGATGCAGGCGACTAGGGATCACATCAGAGCGAACTCTCTTCGATTGGCGGAAGTGTGGATGGATGAATACAAACAGGTGATCTTCGACATCTATGGTGTCCCGAAATATCCCGTCGATGAGGCTGGAGAAATTGCAATGAGGAAGGAAATTCGCGAGAAGAGTAACTGCCAACCGTTCAAGTATTACGTTAAGAATGCTTTTCCGGAGATGCTCAATCCTGAGGTTAGAGGGGCTTTCCACGGAGAGGTAAGTTGTATCATCCTAACAACACTGATAAGGTTTCTTTTCTGAATAATGTTTTAAATTTTCAGATGACAAACAAAGCCCTCGGGGCGAACATGTGTCTCCACTACTCGAAGGAGGAAAACTTTATCGGCATGCGGGAATGTGATCATCAACAGAAACATCAGCACTGGACACACAACTACTACAGGGAGATCAACAGCTGGCGAAACTGTTTGGACTACACTGGCACCGATAGGACGGTATATGTGTTTGGATGTCATCGAGCCTACGGGAATCAGGAATGGGAGAATGTCAACGCTTCGGGACAGTTCCGTAGTAAGAAGCATAACAAGTGTTTGGGGCTTGATTTGGGAGCCAACAATTTACTGGTCGCCGAAGACTGTGATGCTAGCAAAGATTCGCAAATCTGGCTGGTTGAACCGGTTCAGCTTGATGTTTCGATTTTTCTAAGAAAACAGTGAAACTTACCTAGAAGACGAATTTATTTAGATGACAAGCCATCCAGAAAAAAAATTAGGGCATTGAGTTCTTTTTTACATAATTGATGTTTACCATTGGTCCAGAAAAGGGGTTTAATTCCAATTTCAACTCAAATTGTTCTTTGGACTAACAGATGGCCCATGACACTTGATCTGCAAAAGCACTGTTTCCGCGCTATTCTAAACAATTGGAGGCAGTTTCTTTAACAAATCTGATTCGAATACACATCTTCTAAAACAACATTGAAGAAAAAACAGCAAACATCTGAGAATCATTTTATAGTTAACACAAACACATACAGGATCTCTATAAAACTTGATGTTTTCTCGAAGAGATTCCTTTTTCTTAACTTTAAGCGTACCTACATCTTTCGAGGGTAGAGCATCTTTCAAATGCTGAAACCATCAACCCACAGAAAGTGAACTATGTATGCCGTGCGTGATCGGGATTTGTTCTCACGCCCGCTGGCTTAGAAGACATGAAGACTATCCTCTACGCCACGTGCTACGACCAAAATTGGTTAGAAACCAATCCAAGATCGTTCGATTGTTAGGCAATTAAAACATTTAGTTGATTTAAAAATTGAAATAAAGACTGTTGAAAAATTGGGTTGATATCGGCTGTTTATGTATGCAATATCAAACTACAGATACAGCTTTCTATCTACCAAAACCCCGAAATAATAAAAACTTGTTTGGAATAATTATATACAACTTTTTTTTATGTACACGCAGATAAATTGGTGCATAAGTTTTTACTTAGCAGACAATTCTTTGTTTGGTTCAATCCAAATGATGCAGCTGTACGGTCTATTTCGCATATATTTGAGATAATGATATAAGTGCTGCAAAAATTCAAGGGACAAAGTTATTGGGATATTAAATTGATATCATATGACCTTGGTTAATCACGAAGAAGCAACCATTGGCGATGTTGAACTTGTTCTACTGATCCACACCAGCGATCGTGAAACTCGAAGTGATTGTTATTATAATTTGATTTGGAACAACTATTGCAATAATGTTTATGAAGCCAAGCTAAGCTATCCTGTTTTCATTGCATACTTATATATGTAATAGATGGCTTAATTGGTACGGTAGATACGTGTTCATTATTGTTTACATTCCCATATGGAAACTTGGCATCCCTTCACGCGTCGTCACGTGCGCCCTTCATCGCGTCAGTTCAGGACATGACGCTCATCGAGACAGGCGTCGATCTACAGCAGAACAACTCGTTGCCAATAGTCAATAAAAAGGTTTGCAGGACATTTTCCCTCCGGAAATAGAATTGGAAACTTTACATTGGCGATCCTGCCAGGTTTTCAATAGTGAAGTGTACTGTTAATAGTTGTCCAGTGATTAAATGAGAAACTTCTCGTTGGCTTCGAAAAGAATTCAGTGCAAAATGACGGTCGTTTCTGCTAGCAGGTATTTATTTTATTTTTCTCTAATGGAAAAGTGAGTGAAAGGAAGAGATTTCCAGTAGTTAGTATATTGTTAAGGACATGCCAGCATCCAGGCGGAAACGCCAGTATCCCAGCAAAAAAGCTAGCTTTTAGGTGGAAACGCTAGCATCCAGGCAAAAATGCCAGCTCTAAGGCGAAATCGCCATCGTCCCCGTGGAAATGCCAGTGTCGTAGAAATACCAGCGCCTTACAGCCCAGGTGGATCACGCTAGTTATGAGACGAGACATATAAGCTGGACATTTTCTCTCCGGAAATACATTCGGAAACTCCGCAACTTAATGGCTCACTCAATTTTCTAATTTTTAGATGAAGTCACTTTTTTGAGTCCTTGCTATCAGGAAACTGTTGGATAACTATTAGTCATTGGATAAATATTATCAAAATACCTTCCCAAATATTTCCCTAAAGCTACCGAAAAATAATCTTTTGCGTGTTTTTCTTCTACCATACAAATTTCCATTTAAAATTATAACTCGTTGCACTCATCAGAAGTTTTTTCGGCTTTAAATCCAACGATGGTAGGTGTAAAAATAATTGAATTTGAAATTTTCCATATGAATCATGAGTTCTATTAGGCACGCTTATAAATTTTTGAGAATAACATTATAAAAATAACCCCATAATTGTTTCGCATGAAAATTCATTTTAAAAAAAACACGTTTTTTAGTAGAAAAAGTTGTCCAATTTCATTATACGGTAAAAGTTTTAATACGGAGCCTACTCGAATACCTAAATGATTTCCATATTTGGTGTGAAAGTGTGAAGGAAATTTTCAATCTGTTTCAAGCAGGAACATAAGCACGGTGTCTTTTTGAAAACGATTTCACGTTAAAAAAAATGGCATCTCTGAAAATTTCTTAAAGTATACGGAATCTAAAACACAAGTGATTTCTTTCCAGAAGTGTGATAAAAAAAAGATGTAATTTTTAACTCCTGTTGATGTAATTTTAGCGTTTTTTTCAAAAAGCGAATAGAAATAAACTGTTTTGCTATAATTTGACATTCCTAGATGTAAAAAAATATATTTTTAACTGCTTAAGACAGCCGATTATATTAACGCATATTTTAAAGCAAAATTCCTACAAGCATATCGAAGATGCAAAATTTACATCAATATAAACGTTTCATGAAAATCTGGGCCACCCTTGCTTCAGAGGGTCAGTCAATGGAATGAAGTTAGCCTTTAAATTCCAATGAATAGAATCAGCTTTTTGTTATAAAATGCAAACACAAATTAAGTTAGAAACCGTCTTACCTCATGAACTATGAACGTAATTCTGAAATGTAAATTTTTTGTCATATTCAGAGAAAAAAAGTTTGTAAAAGTAGGAAAATATTAAATCAAAATTTTGAAAGAAGAATCCCACAATAAAAGTGATTAATGTTGTTGTAAAAACAGCTGTAAGTTAAAGATTGATTAAAATTTCATAATTCCATGAGTTTATTATTTATTCCTACTGTTTTTAACACGTGTCGCCATGGGACCCCTATTCGGGTGACGGATGTATTTCCTGGGAGGCCAGTCACATCAAAAACCTGTGACGCTCTCTTACTCATGTTAGCCGCTCAGTTTAGCCACACGTTGCAAATCTAGGAGATCTCCCTCTGACAATTTCTATGGGCCCGTCTAGTAAAATTACCAGAATGAGCGTGACGAAAAACATGTTAAGCATTACACTTCCAAATGTGCGATACAGATATCAATACAGATTTTTGGGATTCTAATACCGATTTGCAGATTTTCTGACCTTGGAAATACAAATTTTAATGTGGCAACGCTGCTTAGAAAAAAATGCTGCTCACATTGCTTGGATAAAAATGCTGTAGATAATAACCCTTTGGATATTTTTTCATGAACATTTGCATTACGATTTTTTGAAAATGTATTTAGAGGCTGGGTCATTCGGCAGAAAGTCATGAGGCCGAAAGCCATTCGGCCTAAAGCCATTCGGCCGAAGTTCATTCAGCCGATGGACGTTAGGCCGAATGGGCTATCTGGCCGAATTGGGTTATTCAGCCGACGGTTATCCAGCCGAATGCTGTTGGGCCGAAAGGACGCAAGGCAGAAAGGATGTTCGGCCGAATGGTCAATAGGCCGAATGGTCATGAGGCTGAATGATCGTAAGGCCGAATGGTCATTAGGCTAAATGGTCGTAAGGCCGAATGGTAGCAAGGCTGAATATTGGCAAGGCCGAATGGTCGCAAGGCCAAATGGTCGTAGGGCCGAATGGGTGCTAGGCCGAAAGGTCGTAAGGCCGAATAGTCGTTGGGCCGAGAATGGTCATAAGGCTGAATGATCGTCATGAATGGTTGCTAGATCAATAAGAAATCTTCTACACTTGTCTGCAAGCTAGGCCGAATGGTCATTAGGCTGAATGGTTTCAACGCGGAAAGGTTATTAGACTAAATAGTCGCAACGCCGAATGGACGATAGGTCGTGGTCGCAAAGCCGAATGGTCGAATCCGGCCTTGAATCCATTCGGCCTCATGACTATTTGGCCTAGCGACCATTCGGCATAACTACTGATCGGCCTAACATGCAAGAAAGCGATAATATGTCTTATAGGCCTAGCATAAATTCTTCCCAACGACCATTCAACTACCATTCGGTCTATTGGCTATTCGACCTAACAAATCCATTCGGCCTTACGACCATTTGGTCTATCGTCCATTCTGCCTTATGACCATTTGTCCTAATGACTATCCAGCCTAACGATCTTTCGGCCTTACGACCTTTAGGCCTTACGACCATTCAGCCTTATGACCATTCGGACTAATGATCATTCGGCCTTATGACCATTCGGCCTAATGACCATTCGGCCAAATGACCATTCGGCCAAATGACCATTCGGCCTATTGACCATTCGGCCTATTCCATTCGGCCTGATGTCCATTCGGCTTAATGACTATTCGGCCTAACATCCATTCGGCCAAATAATATTCGACCAAATAACCTTCGGCCTAACATCTTTCGGCCTATCGGCCTTCGGCCGGATGTCCGGCCCCCGTTCACACTGTATTTTTTCAATTGTCAATTTTTCGAAAGTTGGAAAGTATGGCTTTATTCGAAGACTGATTAATTTTGCACAAAATTAGGGAAAATCCTCAATTTTTTTTTTCGGAACGTTACAAAACACCTTGAAATCATAAAGTTAACGGTATGTTTTGATATCAAACGTTGTTTGGAACTCTGGGTATTGAAATGAAGAAGAAAAACAGTCAAAATAGATGTTACATCAGCGATCTTGAGCACAAGCGTATGATAAGAGTTTAAAGTGAAATTTTTATTCTTCGTTCAAGGCACTATAGGGTACAATCGAAATCAATTTTTATTTATTTTATGAAAAAAAAAACCTCGATATGAATTTCCAAACTTGTAATACGAGCAACTAGCATTTTATTGAAATTTATTCTTTTTTTTGAATCAAAATATCTATTTGCCAATAAGCAATTTACAGTTTTGGCTCCAGCTGCAAAACTACTAAGCCGATTTAAAGAAAATTAAGTTGTTATGAAATCCTCTTCAAAACTGGTATGTTTTTATTAAATTTGTATAGGTTTAATGGTTTCGAAAAAATGGACATAAATACAAAATTGTCGATGAAAATCATTGTTCTGAACAAAGGTTGAGATTACTGAATCTATTCATATCTGGATCTGCATTTGTGGGTCAGTTAAAATGCCCAACTAAGGCTAGGTTGTAGGTATAACAACGTGTTTGATAAACATTTCTTTATATTCCTTTTTAAATAGAATTTTTGAATTGAAATCCGTGGTAGGCACCGGAAAGTTTTTCCAAATTGGATTTGCTGAAAATTTGAATTTTTTTAATTTTTTATGTTGAACTAATTCGCAATACGCAGGAATTGATGTTTCAATTTCTCTGATTGTAGCCCAAGATACAACAAAGTTATTTGTCGATATTAGTTGTGGAATTTATCGATTGTATTGTAACTCGATTAAATGTCAGTTCATTTATTATTCGCAATCAGTATCAAGCATATCAATTCCACGACTACGATTTCATGAGGTTCTAAGTCGGTCAAACACGTGTAAAGTGAATGCCTTGGCCGTGTATCGAAATATGCCGAAAAAAAGAATCCATCGATGAAAGTACCAAACTGTTTCGTTTTTCTGGTTTGTGAAAGTAAATTTTCGTTTTTTTAGGCGGCGCGTGTGCAGCTTCCCTGCAATTCTCTCATTGCACTCCCAAAGTAAGCTACCCAAAAATTCAACCAATCTCCGATGCAGGGGTCCTCGCCGATTCGAAAATGCAGTTCCTTCGTTCGGGATCTCGCGATCAGTCACAATGATGCTCCGGAGTGCAACTCGCCATATGATCTCACTGCTGGCGCTGGTGATCATGTTTTGCGTGGTGGGATATCTGAATAACAACAAAAATGCCATCAACGATCAGTCGGTTTTGATAGAGCGATTCCTAGCTTCGCATTCGCGGGGTGACAATAATGGAAGCAGCAGTAGTGCAACGCCCATGCCGGGGGATTTCGGATCACCGGTTACGTTTGGTAAAACGACCGAGGAATCGATTGGGAAGATGATAAAAATGGGCTTCGAAAGCCAGGGTTTGAATCAGTACGCGTCGGATTTGGTGTCGGTTCATCGGCGGTTGCCGGATATTCGGGCCGAATGGTGCAAAGAACCGGGTCGATATTTGTCCAATTTGCCGGAGACATCCGTCGTTATAGTGTTCTACAATGAAGCGTGGTCCGTTTTGGTGAGGACGGTTCATTCGGTTCTGGATCGATCGCCACCGGAGCTGATAAGGGAGATTGTGCTGGTGGATGATTTCTCATTTTTGCGTAAGTAACAATGAGGCAGCGACTCAATCAGAATGAGGAAACCTATTTATAAAAAATAAATATTTTCGTGCCTTTGAAAATGTTCCTAATAGAACAAGAATTGTAGACTCGGATTTTAATTCCAACATGTGCATCAGTTCTGAAGTTTGGGGTATTTTATATCAATCTGAGCTGTCAAAATTGTGATTAATTTGTTAAATATGTTGATTTTTTGATTTGTAACGATGAATTTGACAAGTTCAAACAAACGCCTGACTCCTAACAGCCTGTTTTAATGAGTTGTACCCATTTTGATGATAACCAAAAAAATGGTACCACAAGTTTAATCATACACATAATGAACGAAGAAGCCTTTCACATTGCTTTCACTATTCTTAGAACCCTGTGAGTTGTACCAACGAAGGATCAGCGATTGGATGAAATTGGGAGATTTTTTCCCTTCACTGCTGTGAACTGGCCGAATGGCAACCTACAAAGGCAAGGGTTTTGATGAGTATGGTCCACTTGCTCAATTTTATTGGACCTGCTTTCTCCTATCCGGCGCAGTGTTTTTTTGTTTCTCGATCATTCGAAGATTATTACTTTGAAGAAAGGCAAGACCAAAATATTTACATTGGAAATTGCATTTTATATGAACACTAGGGTAACTCTTAGCTATATGTAGGTTTTTAAAAGCCAAAATTTTAATGCTCTCACACCCTCATATTCATAAAAGAATATAACTTACTGTGGAAAATTTAACTTTGATTGGATAACTCAAAGCTGACCCACAAACGCCTGGAAGTTAAAAAATTTATGCAAAAATGGAATATTTCCACAAAAAAATTATAATTAATTCTGGCAACACTGTAAAAATCTTAAAATTCAATTCAAGAGAAGATTTTAAGCTTCACAACAACTTATTAGAAGACAACAAGTTATTTTGTACTGAACTTAAAACGTTGTAAATATTTTTGTTTATATTTTTTTCCCGTACATTTAGTAAGGGAATTAAATAAGAAATCGAAAATTAAACAATTAAATCTGCAATTCTGTTTGAAAGTATTTTTTTTTCGATTTCGACAAAATCACGACTGAAATTAATATTTGGAAAATGAAACATTCAGAGATGTTCAAAGGTGTTTCTACCAATATTAAAGTGATTTTAGTAAGAATTCTGGTCACTTAAATTTTATGAAGGATTAATCACCGTAATTTATATTTGTAAATTTAATTGATCGGCCTAGCGGTGAAAAGTGATGTCCTTTTTAGTAGGGACATCTAAAGATTATGAAATTTTTTGTTTTGTTTTTATAGGTGGATAGAAGGTTAGATGAAATGATAGAGGTTGAAAATGAGCGGGTAGAATTTATTTAGAAGCATACCATCACATATCAAATTTTTGTTCCTCACGGGCCTACTACTATGAAGCCCGAAAAAAAACCACCGGGAAAATTGTTTAAAATTGATCATTAAAAATTAAGGAAAAGTAAATTTGGAAAAAGCACGAAGCAAATTAAACCGCGGAAAAATATGCGACCGCGTACGAGCAAGGCCAACTTTGCTCTCCTTAGGATCAATTTTAGCCTACAGCGCATAACATTCAACAAGTTTGAAATTTGCTTATGCTTATGCTTATGCTTATGATACATACACAGCCAGATCTTGTCAGCATCCCGGTGAGTAGTAAAAGTACATTTACTACTCATCTCAACATGGCCGGGCCCACTGTGCAGTATTGAACGCAGACACAACTGGAACACAAGGAGGATTCTAACGTTGGAAGCACATATGCTAAATTTTATGTGCTCCTTGATGATGGTCCGTGCGGATTCGTCTTTCTATGGATGGAAATGATGTTTTTCTGCACAGAAATCCAAAACTCCATTGTGAAGTTAATATTTTCTTTCAATTTCCTTATTTTTTTCGTTTAACTATTATTATTTTTAAACTACAATTTGAGTTTTACCCTGAATAGCATCTAATACAGGCCCGTGCGAAGGACCCGACCATGGGGGGGTTTCGAAATTGAAATTTAGCTAAAAATAATAACAATACCAAAAATACACAATAAACATGAAAGTAGATTTCTAACATCATTCTCTTACTCATGATTATCACACAAAAAATTAAATTTATTGATAAAATAGATCAAAATTTTCAAAACGAATCACAATGAAAGTTTGAAATCAATGAAATTTTCGGTAAGTCATTGTTAAATTATTCAAAATGATGTTCCTTATGCTGACCTAGAAAATTTTTCAAAATATCTTGTAAACCTAGTCTGGTATATCAATTAGAAATAAATATTTCCAAAACACAGATTAAAAAAAATCTGAATTCTTAAACAATCGTCAGATCAAGTTAAAAATTACCCATGATAAATTGTTAGCGAAATTGGTAAAATGCTAATAATTGTTATTCATCTTAATTAACATTTCTTTTCTTCATTTCCAACTGATAAAAAATTTCCGCTGCAGTGTTTATAATTTGAAGAAAAAAAAACGATTTGAAATGTGAATTTTTGATGAGGAAAAAATCAACTGTTTATGATTTTAGAACACAAAAATTCTGAATTGAAAAACATGAACAAACTTATCAAAAATATTTCTTCAAATTTAAATAGATTGACTTTAAAGTCGGTCAATTTAAAAAAAAACAAAAAAAAGTACTATAAAATTCATAAAATTCGGTAAATTCATTTGAAAGTTAAAAAAAAAAATTAAGATGCAAAAGAAAAGTTTTTGAACATTGCAGAAGGATTTTTTTCAATAAACATGTCTTACCATAATGGTAAAAACTTATGTATAGAATTTAATTGCTAACTCAAAGGAACAGCAATTTGGTGTTTATGTTTTAATGGTTGATTTGGTAGATTCGAGCGTCCTGAACCCGAATCTTTTGTCAAATTCGAACCATCACATTTAGTTTTGATTGTATGGAGTTTTAAAATGTGTCAGTTTTAAGTGAAATCAGTCATTGATAACTGATTAACTATCAAACCAACATTTAAGAAGAAATCTGACTCTGATTTTGTTATTCAGTATACTTCATTCAATTAAGGAGTAATATTTTGATGATGATGATGATGCAGGATCTAAAAAAGTAAAATTCAACAGTTTTTAAAAATTTGGAATATATGTATGTATTTTTGACATTACTGTAGAGAGTTAAACAAAAACTGATTTCATTCACAAATTTTATGGAACCTGCAAACCGGTTAGATTTATGCTTTTAAAAGTATCTAAAATTCAATTTGGTTTGAATCTTCTTTCAAAATTAGTTGAATGAGGAAACATAAACAAATAGAAAACTTCTATAACTTTTCCGCAAAACTTATTTTTTTTAAGTGTTGAGGAAAGCTGATAATTGATTCAAAACTTTGAAATGTTATGTATTGTTGATAAATTTAGTCAAAAACTGCAGAACTTCCTTACATAATTTTAACCTATTTTGAACAGTTATTTCAATAACAAAAGCTGATAGAAAAATTACATATTTAGATTCAGGGCATTTTAATTTGTCAAAATTACGTTTTACATTCATAGCAGCACGGAAAGTGTAAATTTTGTAGGCTTGTGTAGTTTATCAAACCTTTTCAAATGTGATATTGAGTGTTTAGAAAAACAAGAAACATGATTTCTTTAACAAAAGTATTTAGTCATAGGGCAGATGATATTAGATTTTAGATTTATTAAGCTAATTATATTGACCAACGTGAGAGGTAACATGGTTTCGAGCTTGTCGATGTATAACATTAGTTTTAGATTTATTAACTTTGTAGTTAAAATGGTTCGTTTCAAACTCTGTTCTTGTTTGGTCACACTTCTTAATAAAAAAAAACCCATTCTAATGAAAAGGTAGGGTTTTTGTGTTTCAAATTTAGATATGCAATACAAAAGGTCAATTGAATTGCAATTCAAAATTTACAATTAAAAATATGTCTCTATAGGTGAACGTCATATAGTATCGTAAAATGAAATGTTTCAAGCCTAGGGTGATTTGAGAGTAAATTCCGCCAGGCCAGCCAAATTTATGACTTGATTGTTAACACTTATTTCTAAACACTTTTTAAGGTCAAGTAATTTTCCGATACTCCGCAAAAAATTTACTTGAAAAAAAAATCTCCATGGTGGGGGTTAAACCCCTAAAACCCCCCCCCCCCCCCCCCCGTTCGCACGGCCTTGATCTAATAGTAAAAATTTGGAGTTTAGGATTTCGATGCACTATCATTTCTGGTCCTTGACTTTAGATATAGCGCCTTTGCTCGCTCTTAAAAAAAAAACATTAAAAGAACAAAAATATCATGATTAGTGTTCCCAAACCCCATTCTCCCAGAAAAACTTCTTCCAAAATAATTTAATGATAAAAACAAATTGCACATTATACAACGTCAAATGCGGTTCAAACTACCAATATAATATTTAAGCGAATTCTGTTGTGAAAATTTCTATACTAAAAATAACATTCAGAGGAAAAAATTCAATATGAGCACTTCATTTATATGAGTGCAAGGTTAAGATGTTGACATTGATTATTCATAGTTTGATCTTATTTAAATTTTCCTTACAACGTGTTAAAACGTGTTAATTTTCCTTACAACGTGCAGAAATTCCACTAGGTGATCCTGCATCGAACTTCACTACCTACAAAGTACAAATAGTACAACTCTTTGAACTAAAATTGCCCCTTCCTCACTCTTTCAGAAGATTCTGAGAAAATTTGAGGAATAAAAGTTGTTTTTACTTGGAAATAGTGAAAAAGCGAGCATTCATATTCAGCACCATAGCGCGGGACTAAGATGCAACAACACGAAGCATTTAAATAACGTGCCACAGAAGAAAAATGTGTCCCAATGTGTGTAGCTAGGACACCAATCTGTCTCTATGTTACAGAATGAGAAAAAGAAAAGCCATTGCCCTGGCCCTTCCATGGTAAGGGTCAAATTTGAAACATGAATTGAATTAAGATACAGAAAGAATATACTTAGCTCACGAAATCTCAGGAAATTCAATCGAAGCAATCCGATCGAAACCAACAGTCAGGGTTTTCGGCCAGATCGACTTCAGCAATCAGCACAGCCGGGACAGCAAAGGAGCACTTTCCTTTTTCACTCCCTCTCACTTACCGCACTTTTAAACTATTCTAGGAAATATTTTCTTCCTTTTTCTATTTCTATTTCCACTTGTTCCGTCTCCAGTAAAAACGAACCTGTTACGTTTCACGCCCTACTCATCAAAAACTATTTTCCTTCCCCTCTCACTTCTACACCACCTTAGATTGCCTAGTGCTAGTTTTTTTTTAATATTGCGCACCTATGCCGATCAAAATTCATTAATTTAACAATGGCTGGCAAATAGTTGTACACTCATCATCCTCAAATTCCCCCATTTCACAATGATACAATGATCATTTTCCAACCCCGTCACTTTAACAGAGCCCTTCCTACATAAATAACACATAAAAAGAAAGAATCTTCACTGGTTTACGAGTTGGAAGCTTACCACGAGATTTAAATAAACGAAAGTCTCTTCCAACAACCATTTTTTTTCCTATTTTTCCTCAAATTTTCTCCTTTTTTAGAACACGAAATTCCTGATTTTGTCTTAAAACTGGTGGCCACATTATCACTGGATCCAGGTTATTCGGTAATAACATTTTTCACTGGTTTTACTTTTATTTATTGATAAAATTCAGAAATTTTGCGGACCGTTGAAAAAACGCGTGCGTTGCGTAAAATGCATCGCCTACTCCTTAACATTCAACAGCTGAAGCCTAGAATCCGATAAATAAATAAAGTTTGAAATTTATTTATTTATCGGATTCTAGGCTTCAGCCTTTGATCCAAACTAGTTACAACACATCTATGATAAAAACATCTTAAGACTATTTTTTATTTGTTCTCTGGACATAGTCAGTTTGATTACATCAGCATGTGCGTTGTAAAGCGCCATCATTCTATAGATTGGTTCATTACGAGCGTAATTCTGTATTCAGTTTGGAAGCTGAAACGGTCTCACGTTGCGTTCGAGTGAGTCCAGTGGTGAGGTAGCCCAAGGCGTATTTCAGAAATCTTTTTTGAACCCTTTCAACTCTGTTTTTATGAACGTTATAATACGGCTGCCACACTATACTGGCGTATTCAATAGTGGTTCGGATAAGCCCAACATAAATAGAGACAATAGTGTAAGGATTGTCTAGCTCGTTACAAATCCTGCTTACCATTCCGTACATAGAGTTTGCTATGGCTACGACTTGTTCAACATGTTTTGAGGAACTGAGTTCTTCATCCAACTCGACTCCCAGATCTTTCTCGGAGGATTTTCTAGCTATGGTACAGCTGTTCTCGAAACAATATTCGTGCACAATATTACTCGCTTTCCGGGAAAAGGTTATCACATTACATTTTGAGGCATTGATTTTCAATCCGGAACTACTGCAACACTCTGAAAATCTATGAAGCGAATTTTGTATGGTCAAACCATCCAATTTCTCATACAAGTTTGGGTCAGTCTAGTGGACATTAAGTTTCTAAAGGTCATTGAAGTTGAAAAGTTTAACATGATGCCCCAGTTGACGGTATTGTATAAATAAAGCTTACTTAAAGTTGTCGGACCGAGTGATTTGCAAATTTGCGCCAAAATCTCAGAAAACAAAAGATAATTTCACAATTTATACCAATGTACAAATTTTGTATATGCCTGAACAAAATGCTAATGCAACTTTCTCTTCTTCCAGCTCATCTGAAAACTCAACTGCAGGATTACTTCCTGGCCTATCCAAAAGTCAAAATTGTTCGAGCTGAAGAGCGGTTGGGCTTGATGAGGGCCCGACTACTCGGAGCCAAAACGGCCGAAGGCGAGGTGCTAACCTTTCTCGATGCCCACGTGGAATGTACTGAAGGATGGCTGGAGGCTTTGCTGGATCCTGTAGCACGAAACTGGACCACCATATCCATTCCAACGGTCGACTGGATCGACGAAAAGGATATGCATCTGCGATCGGAGGCTGCTCCTATGTTCTACGGAGCGTACGATTGGGATCTGAATTTTGGCTGGTGGGCTAGGTCTACACGGAAGAACAAGCCGGATAACATCTATGAGCCATTCGATTCCCCGGCCATGTCCGGTGGACTTTTTACCATCACTAGGAGGTTCTTCGAACATGTCGGATGGTACGACGAGGGTTTTGAGATTTATGGCATAGAGAATATTGAGCTTTCAATGAAGAGTTGGATGTGCGGAGGAAAAATGGTAACGGTTCCTTGCTCGAGAGTTGGTCACATCGCGAAAGCCGGTCATCCTTATATGATGCAATCTCACAGGGATTATGTGAGATCGAACTCGCTCAGATTGGCGGAAGTGTGGATGGACGAATATAAGCAGGTGATCTTCGACATTTATGGAATCCCAAAGTATCCCGTTGAAGATGCTGGCGAGGTTTGCATGAGGAAAGAAATTCGTAAGAAAGCCCAATGCAAATCATTCAAGTACTATGTGACGACAGCCTTTCCGGAAATGCACAGTCCTGCGGTCAAGGGATGGTTCCGAGGAGAGGTGAGTTTTACAAATTTAACTATTTCAGAGGTTTATTTTCTAACCCAACTCATCAAATTTCAGATGAAAAACAAAGCCCTCGGAAGTAAAATGTGTCTGCAGTACGATAAGGGGGATAACTTTTTGGGCATGCGAGAGTGTAACCATCAGCAGACGAATCAGTACTGGACCCACAACTATTACGATGAGTTAAATAGCCGCAAAAATTGTTTGGATTACATCGGTACTGGAACATATGTAGGCGTAGTTGGATGTCATCGAAGTCGAGGCAATCAGGGATGGGAAAATGTGAACGCCACTGGACAGTTTCGTATTAAGAAGTACAACAAGTGCCTGGAATTGGACTTGACGACTAATAATACAGTCATTGTGGCCGATTGTGATGTGAAAAAAGATAATCAGTTTTGGATGGTGGAGCCAATAGATTTAGATGTTTCATTTTTCAGTAAATGAAAGCAAGTTACAACATTCTTGGTTTTTTTTCTTTTGAGGCTGGTATTACATTTGTTGGCATTTTCTAATATTCATAGCTATTAATTAGCAGCTCTGGTTTTGAAATATTTTAGAGGAACTTATGAGTTTTGAATCCAGTTTGCCAGGTAGTTTTCAAAATCATGTTATTGATATTACTATCATATGATATCGATCGTAGAATCATAAATTGTAGTAATTTTTTTAAACCGTCGCCCAGAGATGTCTCTTGACTCAAACATATAGTTAGTGAAACTTTTTTGTGGAGAAATGAATCCAACTGTGTAACTTAAGGGATAGATAAGATAAAATTTTATGTTGAAAAATATATAGGATTTGAATGATGAGAAATATGAGAATGAGTATGCAATGCTAATTATGCAATGCTAAAAATGTAAAAATATGAGTCCAACTACCGCAAGATGAAATTATGGGAATAGAAATAGACAACGAAAATGATGGTGATTACATGGCAGAAAAATTCCCTTCATTCCGGTAGACGTCGAATTCGAACAGTATAATTTTCAAACGCCAGCTTGTCTTCTGTAGTAAAATGTTAATACATGGGCAGCAAGAAGCGCAAGATCTGGGTTCAAGTCCTACCGGGAGACGAGGCAAATTTATTTTTCGCACGTTTTCAAAAATCAATTTTCATCTTATCTTTTACCTGAAATTTCAATTTACACAGTTGGATTCCTCTCTCCCCAAAAAAGGTTTTACAGATTGATCAACTATTTATAGCTCTTTTATCTCAGGCGATTTGACATTTTGAAAATATTAGCTCCGCAATGCCGAAGAGTCGCGCGTGATTCATCATTCGCCTCCACACTCCGTTCTTCTGCACGCCACCAAAGATGGTTCTTAACGCTCGTCGCTCGTATACTCCTAGTTTACGCAGGTCCTCCTCGAGTAATATCCATGTCTCGTGCCCGTAGAGGACAACCTTTCTAATGAGCGTTGTGTACAGCTTATTCAACAAAAATTTAAAAAAAGACTACATGTAAACATGTTTAATTAGGATTTGCGCAACTTACGCATGTCCAATTCCATGATCGCTGGCGTGACTAAGCGGAACAAGTTCCACATCGCCAATGGTTGCCACTCCGTGATTGATCGAGGCCATCAATTTTGTGCAAGGGGCCACAGGATGGTGCTTGGGATTAGCAGTACATTCACAATGTACAAAACTCATGCTCTCCCTTTGAAAATGATCAATAACGGCGCCGGCCACGTCCTAGTTGTCAATGAGGAATGAAGGAAGGATTGTTAGTAGGATACTTCATAGGATCAATCAACAACCTTTTGTTCCTTTGTATTCCAAAAATAGATTTTGAAAAATTCAGAAACAAAGGTAAGTCAATATCACCAACTATAAAAACCGTCTATACGTCTGCGAATTTATATTTAAATATCCAAGGAAGGGGTTTTGTTAGTAGGGGAAAGGTTATAGATCAAAATCCATTTTGATAAATGGTGCGATCGTGTTTTCCTACACCTTCTATGCTCCTAGATATTTCCTAAGAAAACTCCTACATTTATCTATGCTGCAGTGATAAATACGTCAATGTAGTTAAAAAGACAAAAGTATTGCAAAAAAGCAATTATCGTTAAAAAGCATATTTTGACGTAGAATTACGTCTTACGGCAACACTATAGGGGGACAAATTGAAAGTTGCGATCGGATCTCGCGTCACGAAAACTTTCCAACTCAAGGACATCTTTTCTAAAAGACATTTCAAGCCTGCTCGTCGTTGATTGGCTGGTCGAAAATGACAAAAAAAAAACGGACGTCCCGCCCCTTGGTATGTTTTATTTTTCCCTTCCTTCGAAAGGTACAAAAGTAAGGGGTCTCCGGCCGACCGGTTTCATTCTCAGTTTGCCTGTTGAGCATTTCGATCTGCGTACGGACCCCACCAGCGGTAATCCTATGCAGATATCGTTTTGCTGTTCAAACAGTGGCAAGTTGCCAATTGTTGCCACTGGCAACAAACCAATCCACATAACACACAGCAGCCTCACATACTCACGCCACCAACACCACCCACGCCACACATCTCCTACCACCCACCATCCACGCCACATGCCACACACTACGTACACCCACGCCACACACCACCTGCCACCCACCATCCTCGTCACACACCATCTCTATCTTCCACCCACGCCATTCGCCTTCCCCGCCACCTACCACCCACGCTACACATCACCCACGCTACACACCACACTCGTCACCTACCACCCACACCACACCTACGCCACACCACCTACCACCCATGCCACACACCACCTATACCACACTCCACCCTCGCCACCTACCATCCTCGCCACCTACCACCCACGACACCTACAACTTACACACAACAACACACAACGCCACACATAACTTACTACCAACGCCACACCACCCAAGCGACCAACTTGCATTGAAAAGACAAGACTCTTTCAAAGGATTTTTGGCCCTGAAAAGGGCCGTTTGTTGAGTTGATAATCATCTAATACATATCAAGAATTATCAATAATTCCACCTTGAAACGTCGTTTTACGCTAGTGATTGCTGGACGGAAAAAGAATTGACTTAGAGGGAATGATAAATTTTGGTATCAATTTTTCAAAAGAGCTTATGAGTCAAATGTAAATAAATCGAGTAATCAGCTGAGTTCATAAGTAATATTTTCCTTGGAAACTTATGGAGCTGTAAAATTTTAAACGCAATTTCCTCGAACAGCGATATTGGCACTATCGCCCTTTACAAAAATCGATACCGAATTGATACTGATTCAGAAGAGACGCATGAGGCAGAACTTTCAGAGAGATTTTTCTCTTCTTTTGCACTGAGTCAAGCGTTTCTATCAAAGGCAGCGGTGAGAAAGTTCAAAATTTCGGCACTGATAGGTACTACCCAGTAAGCGCGTCCTCTCAGAAATCGACAGAGCATGCAAAAAATTGAGAGTTGAGTCACCGAACTTAGAATAAAATGACGATAAAATAATTCTTCTCAAACGATTCAATCTAACCAATTTAA